>NC_026001.2:96483571-96783571 GCF_000442705.2 Elaeis guineensis
CATGATCAATGGCCATCCCTACCCATACAAATTTGTTATACTCAAAAGTGTGATCCAAATTGATGATTAGATAAGAGGAAGAAAGTCTTATTATAAAAATGATAGTAAGCAGATAAATAAAGAAAAATTGGAATATATTAGAAATAGATTTAAAAAGATGAAATAGGATGGTTTGCAATACAGACTATTATTTGTGGTTTGATGATTCTATCTCAATCTAGGACTTCCTAGAATATTTTGTGCCATATTCTGATTTCTGAAAAAATGAAGAAAAAAATATTGAATAGTCATCATAAATAAAATAAGATTCAATCATAATTAGGTTCCACCAATATTTTTTATACATGTATTTCAATGTTTAAAATCACAAATTGATTTCATAATCCCATACCTAAATATAACTTATTTTGTCTGTTTGGAGTCAACCTTGAAATGAAAAAAAAAAAAAAAAAAAAAAAAAAAACTACAGTCCCTCTTTGCCCCTGATTGTATTGCACTTATATACATTATCCTCCAGGATGCATCGCATCCGCATAATCCTTGAGTCCAAGATGGATGGAAAAGAACACGAAGGTGGAAAAAAATTGAGGATGAAATACAACTCGCATCCTCTCATGTGACTCCATTCTATAGTGTAAAATCATCGTAGATGTCTATTAATAAAAAAAATAAAAAAGAAAGATTGATAAGACAATATTGCATATCTTTGAGAGTTTAGAGGAGCGGACCACCACGGATGCCCGAAGGAAGGAGAGGATGATGACGGTCAGGGAGCTAGTAGGAAGGAGAATAGGGATTAAGATTTGAAAAAAGTGGACTGAGTTATTGGACATTAACAATAGAGGCATCGAAAATGAGGAGGGGGGCATTTTAAGAATAAAATTAAGTAGTTACTTTACTAACTGATATAAAAATGATTTAGCCATCCTCTAAGTGAATAAGATTTTTCTTCTATTTTATGGGTAAATGCTACTCATGGGAGAGTAACTTATCCATCTTGAAAAATGCAAGAATATGGATAATTGGTTAATAAAAAAGTCGACCAACTTTCCATGACATTTACCTACAAAAGAGTAGGCCCTAGGGAGCTCCCCTTACGATTAATGTGTTCTTTTGGGTGGAACTTGAAAAAATCATACATTAGTAAGTTGTTGCCACCATGATCAAGATGTTAACAGCCCCCTTTTTTTTTTTTTTTGCGGTTACTTCATCCTTGAAAGGATGAGTTAATACCCATCCATCTATTAATTGATTCGGAACAAAGAGTTTCATCAAACCATCGATCTCGAATTAAACTCCCTTTGTTCAAGGAAATCTTGGCTTGGAAATAGTTGTTCCCAACATATGTGGTTTCTCATGTATTTCGTGAGAAAAATAGGACTGAAGATTGGCTATCCAAGAGGGTACTCCAGGGGGACTGTTTATTCCATCAAAGTGATATTCTTTCTGTAGAGTTTGCTCATATTTTGCTCAATGATCTGGCAGGAGTCAGCTTTTTCAGATATATAACCTTCTAGATCTCTTGTCTGCTTGGAGATTAGAGTTGCATGACCCTGTTCTTATGCTCCTAGTTGCTGTTATTTGGTGCTGTTGGAATAAAAGAAATTCTCACATTTTTTTAAATAAGCATTCCTTAGTTACCTCAGTTGCACATAAGCTTTCTCTCTCTATAGCGATTGATCCGTTCTCTGTGGACAAAAGGAATTGGCAGACTTTGCCAAGGGTTGCTAGTGCTCAATTTAACTGATGCTTTTACTACTTTTGACTCTGGTGAGATTTCTCAAAGAATCTTTTGTTTTATGCTGGAAATGCTGGATAATTTTGCATGTCTGGATGGACTTTGATTTATACTTCCTGTTCTCTGATCTGATTTTTTAATCTCTATGAGACTATGATGGTATATGACATGGTTATTGATGTTACTGCTGCATATCCCGTGATCCTTTTATGTTACTTGAAAGCTATTTGGCACACCTGAGTCACTCTTGATCCAAATTCATCTAAATTCAGTTGGATGCTCTGGGATAGAGGTTCTCTCTCTATTTTTGCCTTTAGGCTGGGATTTAATTTCTGGCCTTTTCCCCCGGATATGATGAGAGAGCCTCTGCTGCCCTGGTTCAAAATGCTACAATCTCTGATCCGGTCTTTGAATCATTTATCTGAGAGACTACGATGGGAGACAAACTATTCTCTGTAGCAGCTTATTTTTTTTGAGCTTGTTTTACTCCATACCACTCCGAATCTCTCTGATCTTTCGGTATGCTTCGTTGTTTTCGGACAGTTGTTCTTCAGCTCTCCAGTATTGCTGTTCTTAGAATATATATTTAGAGATTATGTCTTTCTTGTAAGTACCGTTGCAACAAGAACTCGATCTCTCACGTGACGTGAATATTATCCGTTCTAATTTATGGCCTCACAGTTTTATCCTTTAAAAAGTGCCTCACGTAAAAATTTTTTTTTCTCCTTATAAGTACGAATCTTCCTCCACAATATTAGAACCACAACAGAGCCTTCCAGTCAAGAGAGACTTCGATGTGTACAGTTCGAAAGCTCCACAGTCAGTCGAGACGGACTTCAGCCTCAGAGAATCAAGACGGACCTCGATCCCTTCCTAGCAGGTCATTATTACGGATAAGGACTCGGTCCGTCATGTGAGGTATTGTCCGCTTTGGCCTATGGACCTCACGGTTTTGTCCTTTAAATTCTTCATGTGTGGTATTATTCGCTTTGATCTATGGGCTTTACGATTTTGTCTTTTAAAAAACGCATCACATGAGAAAAATTTTTTCCTTCTTATAAGTGCGAGTCCCTCTTGACTCATAAAAGATATGGGACTATTGATGTCCTCTACATTATTAAAACTACAACATCTATTACCCTCCAATTTTCATAAAAGAAAAGTATGTTCATATTGACCGGTGAATTTGGTTGCTTAGTTTTTATATTTTAGATCATTTTTTACTTATTTCAAAAGAAAAAAAAATCTCTACTGGAATAAAATTATTTAATTTACTAAGAAAATTGATCAATTAAAAAAGGCCAAAAGTTTCGCCCATGGATCAAAGCTTTTTATTGTAGGCATAGCAAGAAATATTCCAAGGCAAAGGCAAAACTATAGGAACATCTGTCTTCTCTCTACTATACAATATATGAAAACCAAGGAGAAAAGGGAACTACGGTTTTAGGCTTTTAGTAGCCGGAGGCGATGGAGAGGATCAGGTGGGTTAGGTGGTAAGGGTTGTTAATGGACCAGGCCCGCTCTACCGGCATGGGGGCTCAACTAGGAAAAAACATAGGCCTCCAGCCTTTAGCATTTTGGGCTTGAATCCTATAGCCAGAAGGAATGAAGGGAAGCCCAAGCTGGACTCGGGCTTGGCAAAGGCGTATTAGGTAGTTGTAAAGCACTGATATCATATAGGGTGCTAGATGTAAATATGGTCAAATTTGACTTTTCGGCAATAAGTAAAAGTGCTGGTAACAAATCAATAGACTACCCATCCTTTTATGTTCGGGACAAATAAAAAGTATATATAAATTAAAATTTATTTATAAAATTAAATAGATCATAAAAAAAAAATTACCTATTGCCCTACATGATCATGATGCCATTAATGTCCATCACATATAATAAAATTAATTATAATATTAAACTTTAGAATCACTAAATCTAAAACTAAACTATATTGTGATTATGAAACTAAAATATTAGACTTTAGAATCACTAAATTTTTTTTGTTTTATATAATGATGTAGAATTAAAATGTAGGAATTTAAGAGTAATCAAAGAGAGAGATAGCACAATAAAATATTGACTTTCATATATGAACACTCATGGTTCAACTCAAGAGATGTTTAAATTAAAAAAAATAATAAAAAAAATTACTTGAGAGCTAGATTACGGTGGAGATGCTAGCCATCCTTTATGGAAAATTTCTCTAAAATTTTTGTAAAGAGAAGAAAATGAAGATCTTAATTACATCACTTTTTCATGTTTTATCTTAATCATTTATTTATATTTTATAGGTTCCATTTTTGATTTTATAAAAATATTTTTAAAAAAAAAATATCATCATTTTCCATTCCGCAAAATCTCGAAACCTATCTTCCTCGTGATTTGTACTTTTTATAAAAAATAAAAAATATTTTTTAAAAAAAATTTTTTCCTTTCTCTCTCTCTCTCCTTTAATTTCAAACAAACAAAAAAAATAAAGTGCCATTTTTTTCCTTCACTTCTCACGAACCAAACGAAATTAGTGAACTCAAAATTTAATTTCCGTCCAAAGGAGGGTTTTTTAAAAATTCATCAATTTCTTATATCCCATAAAAGACAAAAATATGTCAATTCCTGCGGGCGTCTCCTAAATTATGCTCCAGTCTACCATTCGTATCACCTGTATCGATTTTAACTAAAAACTAATAAGAGCTCTGTATGGTGTATCATGCCTTAGGATTTTTTTTTTTTTTTTTTCCCTGAGGAAACGGACCAAATTCCCATTTTACCCGACGACCTTCAGCATCCCCCCGCCCCACCCCCCCAACTTCTCTCTCGGTCCCTTTGTCAGGAAACCCTCGGCCCCACTTTCCCCTCCGCCGATCGACGAGGGATCGTTCTCCGGAGACCTCTCATCCGGCGAAGAGATCGTCTCCGGCGGCCGCCTGGTGAGTTGCTTCACCCTTTCTCTGTCTCCGCCGGATTGGCGAAATCCTCCCCTCCCCATTTCCGACAGCGTCATTTATGATGCGGGGATCACATTCTTGAAGCTTAATTCCTTAATTTACATCGTTATTTGTCTGTTTTCCACATAACAACGTTGGAGATAGAACTCGTTATGTGCAAAGGGCAGCTTAAGATGGGGAATTATATCGTGGAATGGCTTAAAAATGCCATTTTTTGAGAATTTATCATGATTCGTATTAATTTACGAATTGTGTTTTTTGTTTTCTTTTTCCAGAAAAAAAAGTCATTCTGAGTGAAAGGAATTGCATGAAATGGGGTATTGAATTGCGGAATGGCTTCAAAGAATCTTTTTTTTTTTGGTGTGTGTGTGTAAATTTATGAAGTATGATACTATTCTGATGCGGATGTTTATTTGTTTAAGGTGGATATGTGTGATTATTGAGCGGAATGCGCTTCTGTATCGATGATGAAACGCTTTGTCTACATCAATGATGATTCATCCCAGGATTCTTATTGTGACAACAGGATATCTAATAGAAAATATACCTTGTTGAACTTTCTCCCAAAGAATCTATGGGAGCAATTAGGTTTGCTTTTTTTCTTTAATTGTAGTTCAACTATAAATTGTTGATTTATATTACTATTAGACTTGTAATAATTGTGTATCTATATATTCTAGTAGAAGGTATAATGTTGTAGACTTTTCTATGACAAGGTATAATGTGGTATCTATGACAAGATATTTAGTATATCTTGTCAATTTCAGATGGAGTATTATTGATATCAAACATTCTGGTTTTATGAGATTTTAACTCTTATTTAATTAATCTTTTTCTATGGAAATTGTCATAGATAATATGAAAAGTTTGCAATAACAATTTGTTAGCACTTAATAGAAATGATAGACAAATGAGGATTCACAAAAGCCAAATGCAAATAGTCGGAGACAAGTCTTGATTACCATAGTTGTGGATATGGTGATAGTTACAACATCATGCTTAAGTATAATAGTAATTTTGTGAATGTTGACTTTTAACCATACTGTGACTATGGAGTTCAAAATTTGCAAGAAAATACCTAAGTGTTAAGTTGAATACTATGTGTAGTATGATTATTATGTTTTGCCTCTCCAAGCTAGTATTTCTTAATATTAGTTTTTGATGAAGAGGCTCATTTTTGCCACCTCTTAGGTCTTAAAGGTACTTCCCTTCATGTGTAGCATCTGTTTTATCCAAATCCTTGGACTAGTATGTGTTCTTGTCATCCATATGAGTTTTAGGCTCAAACCCTCTGGGTGGTGGTTGTCACATCAAAAGAAGCATATTTCCTTTCCTCAGTTATGCCTTTTTTTATCGATGTGAACATCAGTCATTGTTTTAAATATCCCATTTAGTATTCTCATTTTGGTCTTGGTTATGGTGTTGGATACCTGAACATCTCTTGCCTTGTCAGAATGCTTTCCATACCATGACCGCATTAGAATTTAGATAGTTAGGCAACTTGGAGCAATGTGATTGGTGGTTTGTGCATATCTCAATGGAAGTGAGGCCAAGTTCATAATGTGTGGTAATTTGGAAATTAGCATCTGATTTTTTGAAAAGTAACTAATGTTGTTGTAATATATCTCTCAAAAAGTATAAGAGTTTTTTTCTTCTTTTCTTCCTTTTACTTTTTAGTGTTGCTGTCATTCTATGAGATACTAAAAAATGCTTTAGCAAACAAAACTACATATATCTTTGGTATTCTAACATATTTCACCTTTATGTAGACATCATTAATGACTATTAAGATGAAAAGCATCAATCTTCATGGTTAACTATTGTGATCATCATGAGTTTGATGCATGGTTTTCATTATATCTGCCACTTACAATATTTTATTTATTTACTTATTAAATTGACCTGTATGCATGCATGTACATGTAAGGTTTTAAATCCCATGGGATGAAGCTGTCTTGATTTTTCCATGGAGTGGGATGTGCCGTGTCTCGCCTTGTCTCGATACTTGGGACATAGGATGTCCCAAGACATCCTTATCATGATGTTAGGATGTTAGTGGACAGTCCTGCCCCGACACATGGGATGGTATCCTGTCCCGATGTACCACGGGACGTCCCGTTGGGACCTGAATCTTTGTTTATGAGCACACACATAAAGTTGCAACCTGCATACATGCTTTCTTGCAGTGCTTGATTATTTACTTATGTTTGTGCCTACTAGCCTTTGGTCGCTGTCTATTCTTGTCACCTCCTTGTTTTTAGTCTATTAAGTGATTTGCTGACTTCTTGGTGTGAAGATGCATTAACATGTATTCCAAAACCTATATCCACATGTTGTAGCTTATAGTGAGGAGTATCAATATGTTCAATACCGCCATCTTGCCTATTCTTTCTTTGCGTTATCTAAAGACTATAGAATGGTGATGCTTTCTACTGTCTGACTAGAGCTTTTTCTTAGCATATTTTAACATGACTCTGAAGGGGGTGGTTGCATTTAAGAGAAATCACTTCCTTATGCATTATCATAAGTGTACAAATTATGCTTTTGCTAAGTGAAACACTGCATTTGGAGTTTAGACTCTTTTTTCCTTCCTTATACACACAAGTAATCAACTGAAAAAAAATCTGACCTTCCAGGATAATAATAGATGAGAGATTCTTGTAATGATGTAGAAGGCATTAAATTTTCTAATGATAATCCTGTATAACATAAAATACTTTAGCCACTAGTTCATAAGATTGAAGTTGCATGTGCTCTTGTCCTTTCAGAGGCTTTTGCTTTCAACTGAACTTCTCAGACACAGGTTGCATGCACCTTAAAAAGGGATCAATTCTAGAGGCTGAATTATAGGGCCCCAGGAGGGTTTAAAAAGCGTGTCTTGGAGAAAGGAGTTACCAACATGTGATGAAGGAAGATTCTCTTCTACTGATGTAGTAGTTCTGGTGGCAGTCCCAGCCATTTGCTGGAGGATATCTTAAACGTGTGCCTTCTTCTATGATGCATGATTCTATTTAATCATGTAACTTTTTTTTTGTTCAATGCCAAATTAGTTTATTTTGAAGATATCTTAACAAAAACCTGGCATTCTTCTTGACATGCATCTTTTTCTCATTATTACATATTTATTCTCAATATTCGATTGATTCATGTGACTCTCTCCTGCTATGATATTGATATAGTATCTCATGTGCATGGTGGAAGTGATCAGGCTTTTAGCGTATTCAATATCACAGCAGGCTTTACGGTAAATGTCTTTCAGTGTATTCTTGGGAGCTCACTATCTTCCATTTTTTCTGCTTTCAGCCGTTTCATGAATCAGTACTTTTTGCTGATTGCATGCCTTCAACTATGGTCACTTATTACTCCTGTAAACCCTGCAAGTACATGGGGTCCGCTTATCTTTATATTTGCGGTCTCTGCAACGAAAGAGGCCTGGGATGACTACAACAGATATCTTTCTGACAAGCAAGCAAATGAGAAAGAAGTATGGGTTGTAAAGGAGGGCATTCGAAAACATGTATGGTTCTTTTTCACCCTTTCTTGTTAGTGGTTTCATTAATGATCGTGAACTTTTGGTAGCACTTCCAAAACATCAAATCAGTTTACTTGTTAAATCCCCCTGCTTTTTATGTTTATTCTACTTAATGAACAAAGGATTCATGCAACATTTGTGGTGGTGGTTTTCTTGCTTTCTTCCCACTTTTCTTATGTAGCTTATGTATGCACCAGATTTATGTGAACTAATTGATTCTGTGATGACATGCAATACATTAAGTTGATTAAAACACACAGGATCGCTTCAAAGTGTACAGAATCCACATGTTTCTTATAGTTTTGCAAGCAAGGCTTCTCTTAATTGGAATTGTATAACATGGTTGTTTTGGTTTGACATGCCATGCTTTCTATTTCATATATTGGTGTGATTGGTTAAGCAACTCTGACCAGCCAGTTGACATGGTACTGTGTGCTTTTTCATAATATTGGGAATGGTTAGTTTGTATTAGTTAATGCCAACTTTTCTGCCTAACAATATGAAAGACAGTTGGAAAAGTTGATAGAGCAGTAGCATTTGAGCTATTTCTGGAAAATCCTATAAAAGCCACTTTGCATTAGTGGAAAGATATGCTATGAATTTATGCTTGTTTTTGGCATGAAATTTCTTTAGATAAGGGACAACGATGTTAAAAAGAAAAAATAAAAATTCCAAATAGGGAAAATTTCTAATGTAGTAGATTGATTTAGATTTATAAAGAAAAGCAGTAAGATGAAGCTGTGCAAAACTACATAAACTGAAAATCTAGAATAGGTTCTGATATTTGGCAGAGAAACCCTAGTTTAGCAAAGTCAACCACATTATATGATTGCTATACATATGGAAATTATAGACATGTACATCTCCATATAATTGATTGCTTGCACAGACATGTACATCTCCATATAATTGATTGCTTGCACTGGGGATGGGCATGGCTCCAATCACAGGTACCTACTTATGAGATTTCATACAAGCTTGAAAATCTTTACCATTCATAAGAATAATGTGCTTTCTAACTGACTTCACCTCTTATTATATATGACATGATATCTTGTTATTTATTACCACTTTTCAATGTAAGGAGTCTATTTGAACTTTGAATATATGTATAACAATGAGTTCTTGAGGGGAGTCTTTGCTTTTATTAATATGGCTGAGTTTGTGTGTGATGTGAAGTGGTGGGGTTATTATCTTAGTTAACATTTCATTCTGTTGACAACATATTTATTTATTTTTCCATTCAATCTTTGAATATAATAGCATGATTTTAAGTTGCCAACTTTATTCTTTCCCTTTGTTAGTTTTGGACATTGTGTTCTAGGCGGGCTTCATATTGTTCTTTTGCACAGCCATTCAAGAGCTACTTGGGTGTGGCTTGTTATGATCTATTCAAATTAGAAACTTCATTAAGTATGACTCTTGTATAAATACTTGGTGGAGAATAAGTTTAAAGTTTCTTTTAATATCAAGCTATGAAATAGTTGCATTGTTCCTAAATGGCTCTCTATAACTAATATTCCCCCTTTTTCTAAGTTTAGATTCAAGCACAAGACATTCGTGTTGGTAGTATAGTGTGGCTGCGAGAGAATGATGAAGTACCATGTGATCTGGTCTTAATTGGAACTTCTGAACCACAAGGCATCTGCTATGTTGAGGTATGTTGTAACAACAGTTGAAAAAGTTTTGATACAAATTTCTTTCTTTTTGATTTCTTTCTTTTATTTTTTTTTTAAAGTTGAATAAAATAGGTTGAAGTTTTGCAATCAGAGTATAGAAGCTTAAAGTGAAATCACTATAATTTATAATTTCACTCTAGGTGGATGTGTGGAAACTGGAAACCTATATAGACTCCAAATTTTGATGCTAGGAGTCGTTTACAATTGGATTATGGAAGTTTCCATTTAAACAAAATTTATGCAAATGGATTCTGCAGAAGCTCAGACAGCAAGCTGGTTTTAGATGGTTGAAGTCTGTTGAGTGAATGTCTTCTATTGTAATGTTAAAAGAAGAAGAAAACCTTGCACTTAAGGAGATGCTTAGTAGAAAATGAGATGTTGTTTGCCATCCGATGTCTGGGTTTTATTTTCTGGTTACTGAAGTTGAACAAATATTAGTTACTTAGTTTCTGCTTGGGCATTACTAATATTTGATGTCTTCCAATTTTATTGCAAGTTGAAAAAGAAATCCCAGTCTACTAATATATAATGGGAAAGGCTCTGATGCTGGCCTTATGTGGCCAGCAACAAAGCCTGAATTTCGCACTATCTGGGGGGCGCATATGTAAAGAGGTTTAGGAAAAGAAATGTAGTCCATATTTATTTCTCGCATACCTGCCTTTGCGCACTGCTGAAAGAAAACATCATGACATGAAGGGGAAAACACCTTAAAAAAAAAAAAAATCTTTGTTTCCTCTCCTATGTTTTCTTTTAATTTTTATGCAATGGGTGTTGTAAAGAAGTTAGACACCTTATTTCATGTTTGAGTAGAGTCTCTTCTTAAAGGATTTCTTGCATGCTCATTGCACATGTAGGACTCTAGTATGCAATAAAGGTTTCTTAATGTGGAAGGCATCGTGTGTGTGTGTGTGTGTGTTTGTATATATGCATATATACATATGCATATGTGTGTGTATGTGTTTGTATGTGGAAGGCATCGTGGGTGTGTGTTTGTATATATGCATATATACATATGCATATGTGTGTGTATGTGTTTGTATCTGTATGTGTGTGTATGTAAGGTGGAAGGCATTGTTTGTGTGTACGTAAGGTGGAAGGCATCGTGTGTGTGTGTCTATATATATATGTATGTATGTGTGTGTGTGTGCGCGTGCGCGCGCGCTCCTGTCTGCCTGTCTTGGGCCAAGGAGCGAAGTTGCACCAAGGAGCGAAGTTGCACCACCATTATTTACTAGTCTCTAGGACTTTATGAACCAAGTAGCGAAGTTGCACCACCATTGTTTCCTAGTCTCTGGGACTTTATGGAATCATAGGGTAGCTGAACTGGTTAAACTTGTACTATGTTATGTTAGAGCTAGGATGCTAACATCTGTGGCTGCAAGTGGTGTTGCTAAATCTATGGATGCAAGTTGGTTGGTTAACCCAAGTTTAGGTTATATGCTTTAGATTAAGTTTAACCCAAATTCAAGTTAGATGGTACATGTAAGATTTATTGAAAGCCTCTTGCAACTTATTATTATGATACAAACATGATTGAAATACTTGATTTTGATTAAAGTTTTAGGGTATACACATGTGAAGTGGTAGGATAAAGGATACTCTTTGTTAAATTATGACTTTTCTTATTTTGTCCTCAGACAGCTGCTCTAGATGGGGAAACTGATTTAAAGACTAGAGTTATTCCATCAGCTTGCATTGGGCTAGCACCTGAACAGTTGCACAAAATCAAGGTACCTTATCCAACTCTTCCGCATGGATGAATTCCCAGGTATTCTGTATGAGGGACTTTTCTATCGCTCTCCCTTGTTAATTTTTGTATACTCAAATGAACAGGGTGTCATTGAGTGCCCCAACCCTGATAAAGACATTAGAAGATTTGATGCAAATATGCGGCTGTTTCCCCCATTTATTGATAATGATTTGTGCCCTTTGACCATCAATAACACACTTCTGCAGTCATGCTATTTGAGGAATACAGAATGGGCATGCGGAGTAGCGGTATATACAGGCAAGTTTGTGTTTAAGAAAACTAAACTTGGTTCTATCAGGTTCCATATTACCTATACACATATATAACTTGGTTCTATCAGGTTCCCTATTTTCTACATATCAGTTTAATAAACACTCACAATCATTAAACACATTGTTTGAAACAAAAAATTGAAAGGTTCAAAGTAGAGCTAATACTTGTGGTCCTGGTTGGATGACCGGGGGCTTGGTTTTGTTAACACGAGCTAATGGATGTGATTTACTATCCCTAAACTACTCATTGTCCAAAAATCATATGATTTGAATATCCCTATCCTATGCATCAAGTGGTCTAAAAGGACAGTTTCAATAACATGAAATAAAGCTTTTTTTTTTTTTGACCATTGGATGCATAAGCTAACAATCAATTTGTCCGATTTTTTGACAGCAAGCAATTTGGTGATAGCAAATCACATCCAACGGCTTGGATCATCGGTGTTGGGCTCCAGCCGTCTGGTTAGGTGTAACTTTATTAAGGCTGTTGTGTGGGCACCCACAAATTAGCTCTACTCATAATACATATATATGTATGCATGCATGATGGATGGATGGATTTTGAACCTTTCTGCTATTAATGCCTCACGGCTATTATTTTTGACCTTTCTACTATTAATGGATGGATTAATTATTTTTGAACCTTTCTGCTATTAATGCGTCTTGCTTGTGGTGCACATTGCATATGTATGGTTTCATTTACACTCATAGTTTTGGCATTCTTGTTTTGTTAAATGTATATACCTTTTCT
Organism: Elaeis guineensis; assembly: GCF_000442705.2. NCBI lineage: Eukaryota > Viridiplantae > Streptophyta > Magnoliopsida > Arecales > Arecaceae > Elaeis > Elaeis guineensis. The sequence continues at coordinate 96,496,233 of NC_026001.2, forward strand.
AGACTACATGTGTATGGTTTCATTTACACACATAGTTTTGGCATTCTTGTTTGGTTAAATGTATATACCTTTTCTAGACTACACTACTCTCTGCATCTCTGATTTCTGCTATTAATGCCTCACTGCTGAAGGGTTTGCTTGTGGTGCACATTGCATGTGTACGGTTTTGTTTACACTTATAGTTTTGGCATTCTTGTTTTGTTAAATGTATATCTAGCAACCTTTTCTAGACTACCCTCTCTTTGCATCTCTGATTTCTGCTATTAATGCCTCACTGCTAGAGGGTTTGCTTGTGGTGCACATTGCATGTGTGCGGTTTCATTTACACTCATAGTTTTGGCATTCTTGTTTTGTTAAATGTATATCTAGCATTACTTTGTTCAGCAGTCTTGTGGGTATCTTGGATCTAGTTAAGGGGTATGCCATTTCATATTCATCTGCCTTGATATGTATCCATGCTGCTAAATGGTCTTGGACATATTCTTGTTTATCATTATTGCCAATATATGTTAGAAGGCATGATTGTTTGGAAAAAATGGACTTGATTGCAAAAAATGGACTTGATTGCTGAAATAGAATAATTGGATTGTCCTGGAGATGCTTTTTTTTTTCTTTCAGGGATATATTACATGGATATGTTGAATTGTAGGTTGTCTATACCTATTTTGGGTAGGCAATTTTTTGCAAATTAAGTCAAGTATAATCTTGGTGCTAAGTAGAGAAGTCCTGATCTATTGATGAGAATAATTTGGTTGATCATGTCAGACCTAGAATAACAAGTTTTCTCAGGGCTCTCTCATTCTTGAGGATGATGTGCACCTAAACTTATGCAAATAAACAAGGGTCTGATGAGGACATGGAAGAATATTTTGAGCTCCTTTTGTGGTCAGAAGCTAACATAGAACAGCCAAAGAGTTGACACTTAGTTTTCTCTGTTGATAGGCTGTTTGTCAAAGATACGTGATGCATCCATTGCTTCTTTCTTATAGGATGCATAACCAACTTCAGAACAATATTCTACTCCTAGCCAGACAGCTAGAACTTATTGGTGAGACATTATGAAATTTTCTAGCATCTCCTCTATATGCGATGTTTTAGGTGCTTCAAGGCGTGTATCATCTCTACAAAATTTTGCATAATCTCATTTGAACTTTTTCTGCCCAAGCTCTCAGTACTTTGGCTAATTCTCCTTTTCGTCATATCAGATCCCTGCTGTTAGGTCCATTGAAAGAAATAATTATTAAAGAGTACAAAACTGCAAATATATATATATATATATATATTTTAAAAAATGATATTGTAATGCTTGGTGAATCATGTATGGTTAATATGAAATTTGATCAGCAGTTCAAAATAAAATAGCAAATGTCATATTTCTTATTTTATTTTATTTTATTTTATGGGGGTCTCTTCTACATAAGCAGTTAAGTCAAGCAGCATCCATTTATAAGCTACTAGCTATATATAGCCGACTATAGAATGGTAAATTCAAAATCAATACCACATTTAGTTGATTCCTCATGCAAAATGCCGCTGAAATTGCACAAAGAGCAATTACATCTGTACTGTTAGATAATTTTCCTTAAGTTAGACTTCTTAAGCAGTAAAGATCTTAACACCAGAAAAAAAAATATCAAATTGAATTCCTCAAGCTCTGATGAGGAAGGCCGACAGATAGTAGTTTTCATCTAAAAATTTTTAAAATATTTCTATAATATTCATGTGTGTGTTAGGTGATTAACATGATAGAAATTTCATGGAGAATGTATTAACAATAAATAGCTAACAATTTGTATCATGACATATCCAGGCAATGAAACGAAGCTGGGAATGAGCAGGGGTGTACCAGAGCCAAAGCTTACAGCTGTAGATGCAATGATTGATAAGTTGACCGGAGCAATATTCTTGTTCCAAATTGTAGTTGTTATTGTTCTAGGGTTTTCGGGGAACATTTGGAAGGACACTGAAGCTCGTAAGGTATTTTCTGCTGTGACTATCTAGTATGGTAGATAAATTGGATTGTCCAAATTGACCATGAACAGATGCTACTTGATCCACATGGTGGCATGATATGTTTATTTTCTTCTTGCATGTACTTGCCACTTTTAATGGCTTAAGATGATGAGCATTGCTTGACTATTTAGTGCTTCATCTCTATTTTTATTATTTTTTTGAAAATAGATCTACCATGTATCTCTAAGTTGATCTTTTATCTAAAGGTATAATAGGATTACATTAAACAACTGCAAGTATGAGTATGTTTCTGGCTGATAAAGCAGGTGCGTCTAATGTTGCTCTGTCTGTCAGAAAGCTGCATGGTTTCTGACTTTCTGTATTTGGATTGTTTGATCTGCTACATACTGGCGTTCATGGATTGGCACTCAAAAATAAAAAAAATGCAATAGATATTTGAAAAGTTCATCCATAAAGATGGCTATATGCCTGTATCTCTATGATGCCAGGCACTTTTCTTTTGTCTTTATGTTTAACAAAAAATGTCCTAACGACAAATGTTGATTCATATAGTCATTTGTTTGATAGATAGATAGTCCAGCCTTTCTCATTTTGGGCAACAAACTTATACCCTACTTGTATAGGTTATAAATAAATTTGAGATGGCCATGCAACAAGTTTTATGATTGTTGCAATAATACCAATGTGTTAACAAAACATTGTGATGTCATGCCACTAATGGAGTACTACAACATGCCTGCCTCAAAGGTCTCTAAATTATACAGGGTTTCTCACTTTGACCCATGCATTTGCTTAGGCATCACCTCATTAAACTTGCCTTGCTTGGAGATAATTGAGGTGCTCCAGGGTTGCCTTGCCTCTCCCGAGCACCTAGGTGAGTGGCTGGAGTGCATATGACAACAGGTGCTGCTAGCTATTCTGTGAATCCCATAAATATGAAGTGGTTGCTATAATAATTTAAAATAGATATTTATAATAAGCAAGTGTAGCTGCCGGGTGAACTATTGGAGGTATAAATATAACTCAGTGATATACATATAGGTTGCGACATATTCTACTTGGATGGCATTAGAGCATATATTATTCATGATCTTGTTTAGTACTAATATAGGTGTTAGTCTTGTCATATTTCGTGCCCTAACAAAGCCATGATTTTATTGATGAGATACACTTTTGAGGCAAATATGAGAGATTATTCTTCTAACTATTGACATTTGCATTTTTTTGTATAACACATGATGTATAATTTGCTATTAGTTGATCCATAGGATACATCATATTAAACTTCGGTGACTGCCATATGTGTTTCCCCCTTGTTTCTTTTCCTCTTTTTGGTGAGTATTACTCAACTCAGATGATCAAATAGTTGCTAATACTTGATGTCAATGCTATTTTTGTCTCTATGTCAAATGATAATCCACCATTAGCATAACTGTACTTACAGTCATCCAACTTTTTCTTGACCATTCATGTTGGCTTTATCGGTTCTTATTCACTAACCATTCCTATTTAGCACCTCTTTTAATGTTATTTCAAGATTCTTTGCATCCTTTCTCACAATCTCCCTCTGTGTTGCCTCAGTTCTCTCTCCTTTTCTTACAATCTTGAAAATGAACTAATGTACCTCTCCTTAATCTAGTCGGCTCAGCAAGGTTTGCTGAACCAATATTGAGGGTGTGCTGGCTAACGACCGGTTCGGCATGGTACAAATCCATATCATGCCATCCTGAGACATACCGAAATAGGGAGAGTTGGAGAGGGAGGGGGAGGGAGAAGGAGATAGAGGAAGAGAGAGCGAGAGAGGGAGGGAAAGGGAGGGGAGAGGGAGGGAGAGAATATGTCGAGAGATAGGAAGAGGCTGCTATTGTCATTGAGGGGGAGGGAGAAGCTCTCATCATCATCGAGAGGGGAGAGAGAGGGGTAGAGGGAGGGCGAGGGAGAGACTTACTTGGGGGACCTTGTCATCGTCAACTGCATCATCGTTCAGTATCATTATCGTGCAGCATCATCGCCAGGCTGGTTGGAGACATAGAACATTATGGTTTCCAAATGGGAGAAGGCAAAGGAGAAGTGAACACGTAGGGGTTGGGGTGAGGGTGCTTTGATAAACTGAATTAATGTATTGAATCGTGCCAGCAGCCGATCGGTCTGGTTTGGTATGCCTTGAACTGACTTATTTGGCACAATTTGGCTGACATTGCTCCTTAGATCTTAAAATTTTATCTGATCCCCACTCATCAATCCCAAATAAAAATGATCCAATGATCCATACTGCTTTTATTGTATGAGTCATCTGCTTGTATAGGGTTTGGGCCTTGAGCAAGAGGACAAGGCTCATGGTTGGTTTGGGTAAACCCTCGAGCAGGATTTGCTGTACCGGCTGGTACGGGGCGAACCGAGCTAGACCAGCAGCTAGCCGGTCCGGTTCGGGCCTTTTTTCAGAAAATAAGGGGTGCCGGACCGAACCAGTAGGTTCGGTCCGGTGCACTGCAGGAACCGCTCGGTTCCTGCCTAAACTGCTCGAATCGGGCAGTTCAGGCTGGTATGGCTCGCTTCCGAGAGATACCGACCATGGCATGTGGGGGGGTGTGGGGTTGAGGTCATTATGTCGGGAGGGAAGCTTTAGCTTCCCCTTTGTGCCTCCTGAGATCTCTGGCTTTCGAGTCAGAGGCTCAATTCATTGCAGAAATGAAAGAGAGGACAAAAAATTTTGTGGAGCCCATGGATGTGAGAAATTTTATCACAATCCTGTTGAGAAGGTGACAAAGATCGATCGAGAGCAAGGTAATCTACCATTCTCTCGCTTATTTTTTTTTAATTGTTTGACTGAAAAACAGCAACAAGTACAAAATTAAGAAAAAATTATACCAAAATTTGTGATTTGAGTATGATTTTGATTATATATTGTAGATCTTTAGATGATCTACATGATGATGCAAAAATCATTAATTTTTATTAATTTTTTTCAAAATTTTTTTAATATATTTTTAAAAAAAATTAAAAAAAATAAATTTCAAAAAATAACTGTAAAATCATATTATTAAATTATTGTACTTTGTTAATCTTGTAGAGATGAGTAAAAAGAAAGATACAAAGCGTGACATTGGCTGGGAGCATGGTGAGATGCTCTGGGTCGGCACTATTGAAGATGCAAATGATGCAACACAGAGTTCAAGGGGAGAGGGGTGACTAGATTGAAGCAGCATTTGACTGGTGGTTACGGTGATATATCCATGTATAGAAAATATCCATAGAAGGTACGTCAATTGATGAAGAAGTACTTTGCTGATTTTAAAGCATCAAAGGAAAAGACAAAATAAAAAAGATAGAGGTTGATCGTCGAGCTGCAGAGCCATCTTTCTATCACTCTAGAGAGTCAAGGAGGCTTCCGCTCTAGATGATGATAAGGTACAGATTGAAGCTGCCATTCAGATGAGTCTGAATGATCAATGCCGGTTGGAGGAGATGGTCAGATATAGGGAGTGATTGGACCATCATGCTATGAATCAAGGTTCGACTTTACGACCGTTGGGGAGAATAAGAGTTTAGAAGGACCACCTCAATCAGAGAGATCGGCTGTAGAGGCAGGCACGGCATTTCATCTATGTTGGGGGTTTTTGGCAGTAGGAGAAGATCTTTTAGAGACATGCCAGCAGGAGCTATCATTCATGATTTGGATCCACAGATTTTTTCAGCAAGAATTTAAAGAGCAGAGGATTGACAGCATGTTGAAGAAGGATAAGAAGAAGGATATATGGCAAGATATTGGATCATGATTTCATTTCAGCCATATTTCAGTATATGCAACAGACAATACTTACTATTGGTATGTCATTTCAGCTATACAGGCTACCAACCCGAATGTGGATCTTCTAGCATGTAAGGACATCTATGGTTAGCTTCTTGACAGTAACAAGGAGCTACAGAGATGGATTGCTTCTTACAAGATTAAATGGCCCACATACAAACTGACGGTGATGTGTGATGGTTGGATCGATCCTACGAGACGGAGCATCATCAATTTTTTTGACATATTGTGATGGAAAAATATTTTTTCACAAGTCAATTGATGCTTCAGATAAGGTGCACGATCCGCATACATCCTTTGACTGATGGAGGAGGTGATTGACTCAGTAGGAGAGCAGAATGTCGTGCAGATTATCACAGATAATGGACCGCAATAAGACCATCGGAGAGTTACTGATGGAGCGGCGATTGCATATTTATTGGACCCCATATGCTGCATATTATATTGATCTTATGTTGATGGATATTGGGAAGCTTTGTAGAGTGCAACAGGCAATAGATACGGCCCAAACTATTATTAGATTTATTTACAATCATACATGGGTCCTATCATTGATGCGGACATATACTGGGGAGAGATTTTGAGACCGGATGTCACTAGATTTGCTATGAACTACATAGCACTTGATAGCCTTCTAGAGAAGAAAGTAGTCTTACGTCAGATGTTTATCAGTGCTGAGTGGCAGGAGAGCAGATATGCGAGGACTGGCACTGAAGAAAGTTAGGTAGAGAATTCGATGATGAGTTAGTCATTCTGATAATGGGCTGATAAGATAGTGAAGGTTATCAAGCCATCATATGAGGTACTTTGCGCCATGGATAGCGAGAGATACCCTTAGATGGATTTTTTATATCATATGATGGAGAGGACAAAGAAACAGATCAGTGAGATAGATCCAAAATATGTCTAGGAATAATCAACATCATCGAATGCCGCTGGAACTACCAGATGGGGAGGGATTTGCATCTAGTCGTTAAGCATGAATGAAAAATTTCATTAAAATTTTTTCAGCTTTTGTACTTGTGTAAGTGTACTTAATTATTTGTAGATTTATCTGCAGCTTACTATTTGAATCCGAGGTTCCAATACCATATTGAGATAGATATGGATGGTGAGCTTCTCATTACTCTAAGTAATATGATATATAAGATGGTGTCTGATTCGAAATCGTATTTTGTTTATTTAGTTTCTATGTGTGAGCATTTAGCTAAATTCGATCCATAATCAATAATATATTTGTTAATTTAAGAAATATATTTTTCACAGACGAAACAATTTAGAGGGGAGGGACAGCTTTGGAGTCGCATCGGCTGTCGTAAGCAAAAAGAAGATGAATCTAGGTAAATTACATATTAATAATGAGAAGATTTTGTTGACGTTACATGCCTAGAGATATCATAAAATTTGATATGTAATTTTGCATAATATTTTTACAATTGAATGGTGGATTCATTTTGGACAGTCCGCAGATAATTTGAAAGTTGTGGCGATCCGTATTCTTTTCCAGATGGTCTCCTCTAATGGCTGTGAGTGCAATTGATCGACTTTCGTCCTTATCCACAGTAAATAGAGAAACCGTTTGACATAGAAGTGCCTCAACGATCTTGTATATATTCACTATAATTTGAAGTTGAGGCTAAAATGTATCCAGGAGGAGGTGCACATGAAGTATGCAGATCTGACATTAGGTGATTATGATGATGAGGACGACGATTTGATGATCGGATGGCTAGCAGGAGTCAGAGCTTGATGAGCCTGGATCTCCTCCACGATCAGCTAGTGTGGTAGCTAAGGAGATCTAGGTTGATCTAGGGTAATGGGTCAAAAAAATATTCCATATAAGGTTCCAGCTGATCAGCCACCGTCTAAGGGGTCATAGAGGGGTCATCTATCACATGACTTGATGTCCGAGACATCCTCGCAGATGTTTGAGCAAGTAATGTTGAGATGAGACCAGTCAACAACAACATATCCATCCTCCCAAGCATAGAAAACTCAGTCATAAAGGGGTACAATGGGAGGAAAAAAAAAAGATAGTTGCACGTGTACCACTCTCGAGAGTGCAGGAGCTATTTGGCTCAAATTTGAAGATCAGGGAGAGTGATGATGGTACTAGTAGTCATGGATCTAATGATTAGGGAGGGACTGGAGGACAAAAGATCACTATTTATGAGATATAGCCGCAAGATGGTATTCAATTCATCGATGAGTCTCAGTTTACACATGCCACACAAGATAGAAACTACAGTGGATGAATCGATAGAGACCGCAGGGAGCCGATTTTATATAAACGATGGACTCCTAGAGATCGTCTAGCACACGATGCAGCTACAGAGATCTTGCACGTGGAGTAGAATCCATGGATGTATTTGGATCATCCTTACATTATGGATCCTATTATCTGCAGCCATCTTATGATCCATATAGATATGATGCATTCGAGATATCGTCTTCTAATGGTTACTATCCTATGCAGTCCGGAGCATCTTACGGATCAGATTTTGCTACCGTCATTTTAGATAGTCTCCTCCACAGTCATACCATTATCTCGATGATACCTCTCAGAACTAGAGTTTGAGTGAGAGATCTGAGATGTCTTATAATCCAGAGAGGATGTCTTATGGGATGAATATTCAGGAGTATAGTGCTACTTGGTTTGAGGGATAGACTGATGTTCCGATACTGGTATATGTCGGTAATCCAGATATCTACGAGCGTCACAGACACTCGACGAGATATTAGATGCAGAGCAAATCTTGAGGTTAGTATATCATTCTTTGTGTTTTGTACTTTAAAAGTTTAGATACATTTTAATGCATATTTATACATTTTTTTTAATTTTTGGATGATAGAGTTGTAATATAATGTAAATAAATATGTATTTGGATCAAGGTTCTTTGTACGGCTGTACCGGTACTGAACTCAAAAATTGAACCCAAATATGTAAATAAATATATAATATAATATAATTTTGGGATGATAATCATGATATTAACTTGGAACCCCTCCCCCAAAAAAAAGAAAACAAAACCCAAAAAAAATGTACCGATGCCGGATCGGTATGTCGGAGCATACCGTGTGTCGGTACGGTACCGGTACCATACCGGTCTGACGTCGGTATGGGTATCGGTATTGGTACAGCAATCTTTGCCCTCGAGGCACTCAAATACCAATAAACCTACCACGGAAGAAATCCTTATAATTTGACTTCTGATTTCTTCAATCTCATAATTTATGTGTTCTCAAGTAGCACGATAAAAGATATAGCAATTCTATGATAACAATCCTTGATGCCTCCATGACAAGTTCACATAGATTCACAAAACTGACTTGGACAAGATGTGGTGAAGAAATTTTATAAATTCTTACTAACCTAGACGACACTTCTCTTGATTTGAAAAGGATGTGTAAGCTACTTAAGGTCATTTTTTCCTCAAGTCATCTATTGTTGATTGAATCGATGCTTGTCTTATGACGTAGCATGCAAGTTCTTAAAAGAGGTGTTTTTTTATCATTCTACCTGTCTCAGGAAGCTCCAGTTGCTGGTCCTACATAAACAATGAAAAGATCATAGTTCTGATACTCTCCTTTAGATGTTAAATTAACTCTCATATTCTAGAAACTTTTGAGTATTTTTTTGATGTTGAATTTCTTGAAAGTGCTTCTTTAACATAGCTAAGCTGAAATTATTGTTTCTTTTGAATACAAAGATCAAAATAAATTTCATTACTTATGAACATCATATGGTCCAGAGTTCTATCATTTTGTTATTTCTCACATGTTTAATACTTAGTGACTATTTTGTTTCTTGCCTGATGTAGCAATGGTACGTAAAATATCCTGATGAAGGACCTTGGTATGAACTATTGATCATCCCTCTGCGGTTTGAGCTTTTATGTTCGATCATGATTCCAATATCTATAAAGGTATGATATGGGCATCTAATCATATGTTTTAATTTTGAAACTTTTGAAATTCTTGATTTGGAAGTTCCACAGGATAGGCTTTTTAGTGCTTGAACAAAAGTTATACTGAAATATGCTGTCTTTGAAGTGCAAGGCCATTTGCATGTGACTCTCCTATCCAGTGGATTCAATGTGACTTCCATGCTGTCTCTGGTTTAGTGCTCATTTGAATATGAAATAGCCAAGAGAACGTGTTACCTTATGCTATATAGAGTTATACAGAAATATGCTCCACAAGTAAATGTGGTCTATATGAAGTCTAAATTTCATGCGATTGCTCTGCAAGCATATTTTAGAACCTCATACTCAGTCATACTCAACTATAGGGTTGTACATCAATTAATGGATGCATCTGAGATTCTGAATTTTGGTTAATTAAGCTAGATGTATTAACTAATTGATGCAATGTATTGGTTTAGAATTTGTCTATTCACTTTATCAACTCGTGACTGATTTTACATGATGCCAGAAGCCATAATAACTGGAACATCAGAATAAAAAATCAATCTAGTACTTCTTTGTCTCTGAGGCCTTATACTAATAAACACTGACCAAACTTTTTTGAATATTTTATTACATGACATTATATGCAAAGGAATATTCAGGCTGTGTTTGGAGTTTCATCCTAAAAGCCAAGAATTTGAGATTGATGCTTCTATGAAATTGTGAATTCATGACTTTTAAAATTTATGACTGTTTGGTTTACCTTTGAAAATCAAAATTTTTTTTCTTGTAATTTCTAGTTTTCATGTGTTTGGTTGGCTACAAAGATGAACGCACAATGAAATTGAACTAAAGCAAATTGACTCTTAAAAACATGTCTTGTGAGCATGTCAAACTTATTATAAACCAAATGATCATCAGAATGAGAAACCAGATGCTAGATAAATTTTGATTTTCTTGAAATCTCCTATATGATATGAAATGTTATGCCTTTCTATTTTGAAAGTTGTTGGCATATCCATGTAAGATGAAAATCTCTTTCAAGTTCCATAAAAACAATCTTTTTGAGTGGTTTATGTTGAATGGAAACTGCAGCTGTGCGTTCATTGACATCTAAACCCTCCAGGCATTATAGTTAGTTATACTATCCATTGTTTGTGAGAAACTTTCCATCAGTAGCTTTCTTTTGCGTTGATTGATTTGCAGATAAAAACTATGGAACCACCTTTTCTAATGTTGCTGCAATTCTACTTCCTAGTCTTGTCCTTTTCGTCTTTGTGCAATGGTCAACTACTAAGGTTTTTGCTGATGAGTCATGAGGGCGTCTTTGTGCAATTTGTCATCAGAATTAGAATCACTGTGATTATGATCATTCATAATCCTTGCATTCATCATATGATTGATTGATTTTCTACTAATGGCTCGTGATCAATAGTGGATATTGTTTTCAAACTCTAGTATTTTTGCCTACAAAATTTATATACTTTTATAAACCAATCAATCAATTATGCTTAAAAAATATAATCAGATACTTATTTTCAAATAATTTTTCACATAATTCAAAAAGTGAAAAGCATTTATTCTTGAAATTCTTAGATTTTGGATGGATCTGTACAATAAGATGGGTAAGTTTTTCATTTAGTTGCTAATCATTTAAACAATGGTAAAATCAAGGTAGGCTGAATCGATACCAGTGACGGTACCGATTGCCGGCCGGTAGGTATGGTATCGGTTCGGTACCATATCGACACTTGGTACGGCATGATTGACACGTCAATTTTTTTGTTTTTTGTTTTCTTTTCTATTTTTTTTTATTTTAAGATATGTAATCAATTTTTTATTATTTTTTGAATGATTTTAAGTCTGAATTGATGTTTGTTGATGTTATTTGACATTTGTATCACTTTGGTACACCCACAGTTAAGCGTGTGATGCGGATTTGAATCTAATATAATGTTATGTCAGAAGAGAAAGTCTTATAAAGACTAGATATTATTGAATTCTAAAATACTCAAATCAATTAAAAAATATAAAAAATAAATAATCATTACATATCGAAATTTAGAATCTTGTTGAGCGCTAATGTTGTTCATAATTATTTGGATCATTTACATGATCTGGTGGAATATCGGTCCATCCCTCTAATCATGTAGCATTGTAATCCTCTGTGCTCATTTCATAAGGTATGCATGCTGGATTGTAGCTTGTCCTAAATCTCTCACTGAAGCTTTCGCTTTGAGAGGTATTCTCGGACTGATAGTACGGTTGTGAGGGATCCATTGGAATATGTCGGCATCAAAATCTAATCCATAAGATGCTCCAGACATAGAGAGTAGTAGTCACTGGAAGATGATCCTTTGGACGCATCATTATATATCAATATCTGTATGGATCATAAGCTACATGTGGCTTTGGATAAGAGGATTCAGAATGTGATAAAGAACCTGATACAATTTATGGTTTAACTCCATGTGCGAGGTCATCTATAGTTGCATAATATCTTGAATGACTTCAAAGAGCTCGTCGTCTGTATGAAATCGTATCCTTATGGACTTTACCAGCTTGTGTACTGTGATCTCTATCCTGTGTGGTATACGTAAACTGAGACTCATTAGTGAATCAAAGACTATCTTGCAGTTGCGTTTCATAAATGATGGTCTCCTATCTTTCACTTCCACTTTGACTACCATATCTATAACCATCAGAAGAACTACCATCATCATTCTGCTTGGTCTCTGAATCTGAGTGATCTAGGCTAACTGATTGTTCTACCCTCTTTATTGGAGCTACAACTGTCTTTTTTTTTTTGATTTTGGGTTGAGCAATTGCCTGCCTTCGGTCTTGCCAAGCAAGGAAGTCTGCTATGGTTGATCAGCTGGCAGCTTGCGGGAATGTTACTGATTGTCCATTGCTCAGCATCTATCCCAACCTTGCTAGCTATGAATATGGTTGGTCATGGAGGCAATTTTGACTCATCAAGCTCTAGCTCTTGCTATCGATCCATAATCCATCCGATCATCGGATCCTCGTTATTAACAAAGTTATTCACAATCGGATCCAAGTACTTCAACTTAGCTTCCTCTTGAATGTATTTTAGTCTTAATCTTAGATCGTAGTGAACATATAAAAGATTGTTTAGATATTTTTGTATTAGACGGTTTCTCTGCTTGCTGTGGAGAAGGGCGAAGGTCGACCAATTTCACTTATAGCCACTCGAGGAGACCGTCTGGGAGAAGATCCGGATGGCAAGTCACTTTAGAGTAGGAGTTGCCAATCCAAAAGGGATCTACTATTTAGCCGCAAAAGTATTAATATTGAACAGAAGTATTAAAATTGAACAAAATTAAATATAAAATTATATCATATTAGACTTATTAGTAGCTATGTAATGTCAAATAAGAATTCTTATTCATATATAATCTATCTGGATCAAGATTTGTAGAACCGGTACCGACGGCCATATCGGTCGGCCAGCGGTATGGTTCGGCACGCTCCCATTTGATTCCGAACCAAGGCAAATCGATGAAGGAAAATGGAGCTGAACTGGAGAAGAAAAAGAGAGAAAGAGAGAGAAATAGAGAGAGAGGAAGAAAGAAAAAGAGGGAAGGGGGCCGTCGGAGGGCCTCTGACAGCCCCTCCGATGGACCCCCCCTCTTTTTCTTCCTCTCTTTCTCTTCCTCACTTTTTTCTCTCTTTTTTCTTGTTCGGCACCACCATGTGCCGTTTTTCATGTTGGAACCATCTTGGTTTCCTGTCGGTATGGTTTGGCATGCCTCGAACCGGCTGGTTTGGGACGGTTTCGAAAATGCTGATCTGGATTCATCATTTTTTGCTTACAACTACTACATCTGTTCCAAAGCTATCGGTGCTCTCCCTAAATATTTTTATTTATAAAAAAATATATTTGTTATAATATGTTACTGATTGAAAATATAGCTAAGTTAACAAAAATCACTCATCCTAACTTCTATGTACATAGCTATGATTTTTAAATTGGACTTTATATTATATATCACATTTCATAGGGATATCAGAAGCTTGTCATTAGAGTTGTTAAGACGGGCCAATCCGCCTCGATCTTCTTCGACCCGCTCCGATCTACCTCTGAACGGGGTGGGGCGGGGCGGACTGGCCTGTTTAACTGGCAGGTTGGAAAAACTTCGATCCGACCCAACCCGTCATGGGTTGCGGATTAAACGGGCCAATCCGTCAAAATTTTTCTCCCCCTCTCAAAAAAAAAACTATTAATCCTTCTCTCTCCTCTCCACATCCCCTCCATGATCTCTTCCAAGCTCATCAGAAACCCTTCCCCACTGACGGCCGACAGCCCTAGGATCAGGTCCAGGACCTCCTGGAGTCCCATGATCCAGTGGCTGACGGATCTCCACAGCTCCCTCATGGCCGGATAGTACCTGGGCACTGAGTCCAGCTGGAGGAGCGCTATGGCCCATGAGGCCCTCGCTCACCCGAAGCTGCTCCTGCTCGTCCCGTCGGATGGCGTCCGCCATCTCCTGCCACTAGATCAACCGCTCGATCCGCCTGACCTCCATGTTGATGGCACGAATCTTATCGATCAGAGATCGAACCCAATGGCCACGGAAAGATAACTGGATCTTGACGGCGGCGGCGTTGAGGGCGGCTACAGGGAGGTGGACAGGGATGGGGGTCGGGAGGTCGTCGGAGGAGGGCGGCGGGGGCCGCGATGCGGGCGTCGGGGTCAGGGAGCTCTCTTGGTCTCTCCTCTCTTTCTCAGAAAATGGGTTAAGGGGATAACTGGACAAGGGTTAAGGCCTCAAGGAGATTTGGTAAATTTTTTTTTATTAAACAAAATAAGCGGGTCTGTCCGCCCTGACCCACCAACTCAAATGGGGCGAATCATTTGACTCGCTTTTAAATGGGTTACTAAAATATGAACCCAACCTGCCCCATTTACATGGTGAAGTGGGCCAATCCGACGGGTCCAACCCAAATTGACAGCTCTATTTGTCATCCATGCCTATCCTAGGTTTTGTGTACTGGAATCTCGAGTTCCGATAGTAAGCTGCAGATAAATTTTAGAATTGGTTAAGCATATTCGTATAAATACAAAAGCTATCAAATTTTCAGAGCATTCTTGATTTGCTGCTTATTTGCTAGATACAGGTCCCTAGCCATCTGATAGCCCCATCGATGCTCAATGATTTGGTTGTAGTCTTGGGCATATTTTAGATCTATCGATCTAATCTGATCCTTTGTCCTCTTTATCATGGGATACAAGAAGCCCATATGTGGTACCTTTCGCTGTGCATGGCCCGAAGCACCTCATATAAAGGCTAGTTGATAGTCTTTACTATATTCTCGGTCCATTGCCAGAATATTGTTTCGTCATTAAGTTCTTCATGTTGCCCCTTTCACTGCTTGTCTTATTATATCTACTCTCTTGCCATTCAGGACTGATGAATATCTGACGTAGGTGTACTTTTTTGTCAATAAGACTATCAAGTGCTATATAATTCGTAGCGAACCATGTGACATCTGGTCTCAATATGTCTTTCTTTGTATACTTCTGCATCAATGATCCATTTGTGATTGTAAATGAATCTAATAATAGTCTGCATTGAGTCCATTATCTTCCACACGATACTAAGTTTCTTAATTCCATCCACATCAAATCGATAATATGCAGCATGGTGTCCAAAATATATGTGGTCGCCACTGCACCAGGATCTCCTTTGTGGTCTTATATTGTAGTCCATTATCAATGATAATTTGTATGACGTTTTGCTTTCTGACCCGATCAATCACCTCCTCCATCAGTTTGAGGATATACGTGGCATCGTGCATCTAATTTGAAGCATAAACGAGCTTCTAAAAAAATATTTTTCTATCATAATATGTCAGAAAGTTGATGATGCTTCGTCTGGTAGGACCAATCCAACCATCACATATCATCGTAAGTCTATATATCGACCATTTATTCTGATATGATGTAACCCATTTATGTAGTTTTTTCTTATTGTTGTCAAGAAGCTCACCGTAAATGTCCTTTGGTCCTGGAGGATCTATAGCTGGACCGACCGCTTATATAGATGCAATGATGGAGTGATAATATGTGTTGCCTGTCACATGTATTGGGATGTGGCTGAAGTGAAACCCGAATGCAATAGCTTGCCACCTATCCTTCTTGTCCTTTTTTAATATACTATCAACCCTCTATTGTTGGGAATCCTTGTTGGAGAAGGCGTATGGATCTAAGCCATGAATAGTAGCTCTAGTTGGAATATCTCTAGATAACTTCTTGCTATCAAAAGCTCCCCCCCACTGTAGCAAATAATGAGAAAAATAAAAAACAAAACAGGACTGAGCCATACCGAACCGTGTGGTTTGGCTGTTTCGATTTGTAGGGCTTAACCGATCCGATTCTGCATTGGTTTGGCCTGGCTCGATAGGGGCCAAACCGGGTGGTTTGTTCCGATTTGGCGAACCATGGGTAAAACAGTTACAAATGGATTTAAGTATTGAAAGTCATCTGAATGTACGAATCCCACGTGACTTCATCAGTAGTAGCAACACTTGCAACATCATCCCATCCAAAACCACTATTTTTGAATTGCTTTCAGAATGGCATGTTATTTCTTTCTTAAACGGCATCGATACTTAGTCTAAAGAATAAGTGTGATTGCATTTTTTTTTTCATTAAATGCAAGTCAAACAACTCTCTATGTTTCCTTCCTTGAGATAAATTGAGTCTGTCTTTTTTGCTTAAATGCCATGTTCAATTAATTTTCTAATAGAAATTGGTCACATGCTCCAGCATGCATATTATCTTGGGATAAAAGCCATCCTTACAGCAAAAGGGAAAATTATTATTCATGATATTAAAGAAAAAATACAATCAAAGAGACATCAAAATTAAACACAAGAGGCAAATATTGAAATACATTTTCAAAATTATTAACTAAAGTAAGGTATTTAAATTCCAGGCTTTATGATAATTATTCCACAATATTTTTCCTTCTCTACATTGTACCCTTTTTGCATTTTCATATTGTATGCCTGTTGACCTGTTATCTGAGCTTCAAAATTTTTTTTTTCAAATAGTTCATACAATTTGGCTTTTCTTTGATTTTCAATCATAACGATGTTGTGCAAAGTGCAAGCTGCCACTACAAGTTTAGCTTGTGATTGATCAGGATCATATGACCTTCCAACATTAAATATTGCGAAATGCTTCCTCAGGACTTCAAAGATTCATTCAATTGCATTCCTAAGGCTTGAATTCCTAAGATTAAGGAGCTCCTTGAGATCTAGTAGTCCTCCTCTTCCTTTTGCAAAGTCTTTTAAATAATACCTTGTACCTCTGTATGGAGTTATAAAGCTAGGTGTATGTGCATAACCAGTGTCGACAAGATAATACTTACCTAGAATATAAAGTCAATAATTTAACCAAAGTTGAAAAGAGTGTTTCTAAAATTGATTAATTATGATTACTTCAAGGTACACAAACCATTTTGTAAAGCTCATTAGACGACCAATGAATCATGTGCTGATCCTTCCCACTTGGCTAGCATGTAAAGAAAAAGTAATTTGAAAGAGCATGCTGCCATCATGTTTTGTGACATAACAGTTTTTCTATTGCAATAAGGAACTTGCTTTTCCATAGGCACAGATACATCCATACAGGTATATGTGTACCATCAATTCACCCAGTCATTCCTTGAATAGGAAAGAAAGTTACGTTTGAGAATATTTTATAGAAATTTTATATTTAAAATTCTATATACCTTGAAGGGATCACATGAAGAATGCTGAACCATCCTGAACCATCTGGTTCGGGGCATGCTGAACCGTATCAACTGCGGATTGGGATGGCTCGAATGTCCAAAATGAGAAACCGACGAGGAGGGGAGGGACGAGGAAAAAGAGGAAGAGAGAGAGAGAGAGGAAGAGAAGGAGAGGAAAAGGCCGAGGAGACTGTCGGAGGTGGTTGGAGGGCTGCGTATGCCGGTGGTGCGCAGGATGGGGTGAATTGGAGCCCTCCAATGGCCTCCGTGGCCCTCTAGTGGCCAACATTGGTGTCTTCACTGGCCTCCTTTTCTTTCTCTCCCTTCCCTCCTCTCTCTCTCTCTCTCTCTCTCTCTCTGTTTTCCTCTCCAATTCTCCCTCTCCCTCACTTTCATTTCCATGTTGGTTCGGGCTTGGTATGGTCTAGTATGGATTGTACCAATCTATACCGCTAGCCAGCCGGCACGAGGTCTGGTTCCGGTTCAGCGGACCTTGAGATCACATTTTGGTTCCACAAGGATATCCAAATGATCATCCAACAATGGAAGTTGGATGTACATGAAAGACAGTTCGAATGTTGCATTTGTTGCGGTATTGAAATGACTGATGGTTTCCCCACCATGTTGGAAACACTTGCAGATTACGTTTGCCTACTCCGTTAGCAATAGCGTATAAGTACCATCAATTGCTCTGCAACTTTCACATTGGATGTGCTTTTCAGGATATCCCTATGACAAACAATTTCACGAAGTTTCATGAATATCTTAAGATCCATTCGGCAAACTTCCTGGCATCATCATTCATTACCTTGCATTAATATTTCTTGAACATACATGCCACCTCTTAAAGATGAGATACGATGTCGTATCTTCTTCATATAAGCATCATAATAACAACATGCAGCCAGTACACTGTAATTACTCGTGCTTTTTTTCTTTTATGTTCTTCAATCTCAATTTCGTCCATAATAGCTACATGAGAATAATAAACCCGATTTAAAAAAAAAATATTTTACTATTTAGTGCTAAGCGTTAATTGAGAAATCAAGCAGGATGTCAAAATACTCACAAAGTCAAACTTTCGACTATGATGCACATGCTATTTAACCATAATCCTCATAAATCCTAACAATCAGATTAATTATATGAATTGATCATATACAAGAAGATAAAATTGTGCTGCACAAAGTATACATACATTTACATATTTCTATAAGATACTATCCAAGGAAGGAGACCAGTGTTCCGTCTAATCACCACAGATTTATGTGGAAAGAAAGGGAGAATACTAGTCCATTTAAATAAGACTTTCAAATCATACAAGTTTCTGCTTTATTGTGCTGTAAAAAAAATCATAGGTCTAAAACAAGGTGCAACACTGTTTGGTTCCCAGAATTTGTGGTGTAAAGAATCATTTTTTGTTCCTATGAATATTAATAATACAAATTCAAGACAACTTCACCAGACAGATAGGATGATCACTAAAGAGTGAAAAATAATAAAAATGTAATCATATGACTGTCTGAGTCGCCTATTGAGATATGCACATGTTTTGAATCATATATTAGAATCTATAGCCACAATCATTGTTTTATACAACTATACAAGCTCAATATATACAGACTGCTTCTTGAATAGATATCAACATGAAAAAAAAAATAGAATCTCTCTTTGATAAAATGAATCTCTATTAAATTCAAGCGAAACATTTATAGAACCACTGCAATGTAGAAAATGTGATATGCTTTTTCCCGAGTCTGGGGTGGCCTGAGGGATGCCCCTGTTTAATAGCTCTGGTCTCACAGCCATTGATGCTGGGCCTACTTCCATCCTCCAACCGTGCATGAGCTATGGCAAGTATATTCTCATTGCTGTGAGGCACAAGCTTCACCATCCCCTCTTTATATCTACCCTTCATCTGTCACCATCAAGTAATAGGTTCGTGCACATGTCGCGTGCGCGCGCGCGCGCGTGCGCACACACACAGAGAGAGAGAGAGAGAGGCTGCTTTTTATTTTACTCTTGATCCAATGTAGGAGATCAGACCTCTGTAACAAGAGAGGAGGGAAGGGAAGGGAAGGGAAGTGGGAGATTTATACAAGAGAAGGAATAGATATGCAGGAGGTGAAAAAAAATCCTGTGGGCCCATATTTCTTGAAATATTAAAAATCAAGATTTACAAAATTCCATTCCAAAAACCATGATTCTTGGTAAGTCAAGGTTTATTGAATCCTGAATTTTAGCTACCAAATAGCATGCATGGTTTTGGGACTCATAAAATAATGAAATATTCTTAAATTTCGTGATTTTTATGGGCATCCAAATGCATATTTTCTCTAAAACTTGGGGAAATAATGCTTCCAACTGGTTATTTTCATTATAGTATCTATGCAAATTTTCTTTCTGAATTTGAATATGCACATGCTCATACACATACAAATGTGTATGCCTGCTCATGCATGTGCAATTGCGCATATGCATGCAGACAGACACATGCAGAGAGCCGGATTTTGGGAGGGGTGGGGTTGGAGGAGGGAGGGAGGAGGGAGGGAGAGGGGGTGGGGGGGAGAGAGAGTTAAGCTGGAAGATTATTGGTAAGATTGCAGCTCAAATTCAGTTGTATCGGGGTAAAATAAATGAGGGATCTTGTAAGGTGAGGATCCACACTGTTGAACATCATAAGAATATTTTAAAGTACCTAAAACAAATACATCATATGTGTGGCTTGGAAGTCTCTTATCTATATGTGTAGTCGACATGATATTAAAGGGACTGGTAGGATTTGTATGCCAAAATATATTGCAGGCCATAAAAATTAATAAAACAGACTGGTGATCATGATTTAGATATCTGGTAATACATGACAAAGTTCAATTGATGTAGATGCTTCAAAATGATAAATCAAATGAAAACACGGCATCTTGCTGCTGAAATTGTTCTTTTGTGATCATTTTATGCATAAGTAGGAGACATTAAAACAATTGATATTTGTTAATGTTGTGGATTTCCAACTTTAGATATCTATGATGATTTTGCATAAATAGTAGAGGGTTCTTAATCCTCCAGGAAGTATTATAGCCTAGTCCTATATTTGGTTTTGTTTCATATCTAACATATCTAAGAGATTGCATGCATTACAGGTTTCTCTTGATCTTGTGAAGAGTTTATATGCGAAGTTCATTGACTGGGATGAGGAAATGTATGATAATGATACTAATACCCCTTCTCATGCAGCAAAGTAAGCCAACCATTTTTCATATCTATACTGATAGATGCTTGTGCTGTATCTTTCATGTTTTTGAGTCCCCGAAGTATTGTTTCTTTCAGCACGGCAATTAGTGAGGATTTGGGACAAGTTGAGTATATTTTGACTGATAAAACTGGGACTCTTACGGAAAATAGAATGATCTTTAGAAGATGCTGTATCAGTGGCATTGTCTATGGAAATGAAAGCGGAGATGCTTTGAAAGGTTATTTTCTCTTTTCTTTAATTATTTATTTGCTTTTCCTTTTTTGCTTTCATCTTGTTTGCTGCTAGTTCAGTTGGTGCCTTAACTAAGAACATATGCTGACACACTCTAGAGGAACTCTGTTATCTCCTATTAGGGACTGTCGCACTATCGTAGTCTTTCAACTAAGGTTGCAGACCACATTGCAGACCACAAGTATGCAACAAAAGCTTTTAATTTTTTTCCCTCTCCTAGTGAGTTGCTAAATTTAGGACTGCTGGAGACCTTTTCCCCCCTTTTTTCGATTTTTCTTCTTCATATGTCTTGCATTGTGCGGCTATCAATTAGCCTGGCCAAAAATATGTTAAACTTGCTTATTATTTTGCTCATTTTTCCTTACATTGGTTATATAGTAGAATGCAGATGCTCCACAACTGATTTGCGGTAATTTACCTTTTACCTTTTGATGTTATTTGTTATGTTTATCTAATCCAATTTCTTGACTGAACATCATTTTTGTGTAATTGTACTGATTTTGGCATGTATTACTAGATGTTGAACTGCTGAATGCTGTTGCCAAAAACGTTCCTGATGTTCTTAGATTTCTTACAGTCATGACAATTTGCAACACGGTTATTCCTATTAGAAGGTGATCTTTTATTTTTGCACTTCAATATGCTGGCAATATCTTGGCTTTGATTTTTTATTTTTCACTAATATTCATTTTTGTTCGCTCTCTATTCTGATTTTCAGCAATAGTGGAGCAATCTCATATAAAGCACAATCGCAGGATGAGGATGCTCTTGTCAATGCTGCTGCTCGCTTGCATATGGTTCTTATTAGCAAAAATGGCAATACTATTGGTAAGATGTTCCTATGTAGGAGATGTTTAGGGCAGATTTTATAGCAGCATCATGGTGCAACTGTCGCTCTATTTGCAATTATGGACTGATCATGCACATTATGGATGAGATATTGACCTCCATGTGCTGGCAATCGGTTACCTCCTTTACTTTCTGTTGTAAAATGGCCAAACTCATGCAATTGGTGCATGACCAGTCCAAAAGTTGAAAATGCTACAGAGGAAATGTCAGCATGATGCCACTATCTTAGTCATCGTGCCTTCTTGTCTTAAGGAATTCCTATTAGTTGATAATTTGTTGTTACTGTTGGATGGGTACTTGCAATTTTGACTCAGTTCTGTTGTTATTTGATATATCTGCAGGAGTCAATTTCAATGGCTCGGTTATCCAATACGAGATATTAGATGTTTTAGAGTTCACTTCGGACCGGAAACGAATGTCAGTGGTAGTCAGGGATTGTCAAAATGAAAAGATTCTCCTCTTGTCCAAAGGTGCAGATGAAGCAATTTTCCCTTGTGCTTACCCTGGTAAGTTACAAATTGATTTCATTGTTTAATTATGTTTGAAAATTTGCCAAATGTTGAGATTTTACTAGATTAGGGTATCCTATGCTTGTACCCATCTTGAAATCCTGACATATAAATTGGCTGAAAACCTGGGATGTCCTTGACCAAACTGCTGAGCCAATATCTTTACTATAGCCTAAACTTTCACAAATTTGTTGAGCATATTAGCATCCTTCGACATATGAGAGTCACAATGGAGTCTTAAACAGATCCCTTCAGCATGATGATATTTTATTAATTGTTTATAGGGATCTTTGCCCTTGGACTTCATTAACCTTTTACACGATCAATAAAATAACATCATGATATAACATCATTTTAAACCTTGGATGGTTTAAAATGCTCAGAACTTGCTTTTCAGGCAACTTTTGTTTGAGAACATCTTGATTTCTCACCTTCCCTGGTCTTGAGTGAATAGTCACAACAATAACCTATGCTTTCTTCACCTCTTAACATCTTGGATATGGAGGTAATTGTTCTATCCACTCTGGCTTGGATAATCCACATCACCATCTTAGATTTCAGATTCCACTTTCTTCTTATAATCTCATTATCAAGAGTATCTGTTGGCATCGTTTTTGACTCTTCCAAGATGTCCCACAAATCTTTTCCTATCATATATGCTTTGACCATAGACTTCCACCTTGCGTAATTTGTTGTTCAACTTAATGAGACAAGTGGTAGTAGCAAAAGCAACCATGTTGGTGTTGGTGAAGTCGATCATCATGATATAAATATTGAATGACAATTGAGTCCATATGTTTGTCCACACGTGCAACAAATTATTGGAAGCTCTTGAAGCATGCTGAACAATTACTTTCAAAAGCACCAACAATCAAGTTGCCACTCCAAAAATTATGCTCCGATTAAATCTAATCAAAGCTGCAAACCAATCAACCACACTCCAATGCTGCTTTGATACCATGTAGAACAATATGCTATTCTGTGTAGATCTATCATGCTGGCCTAGGATCCAGGACAAGCACCAAGAAACAACAAGGAAGAATCGTTGGAAGAAATATTTGTTAGAGAAAAATAAATTTATTAAAAATAAAATAGAGGCTAAAGCAATGTGCTTTGCTCCCAATTCAAAGATGCTTCATCTCACAAAAAAATTCCTCCCAACTCCTCATGTCACTCTCTCCCTCTTTATAAGACCATGCTCTCCCACTAGAAGACAAAAATATGACCATCTCCTACTTCCACTAAAACACAAACTCTTGTATATCAAGTCTAAAACTCAACCTAACTTGAAGAAGCACTAAAGGACAAAATATTCCAGCTAGAATTGGAACAAGACAAGGATAAACTAGGAACAGAATCCTAGTATGAGCATGACAAGCAATGGACTTCCAACAAGATCTTGGTTTGTGAGGGTTGGTTTGCAGGGTGGAGGGGCAATGGGACCCGTGGAAGGGCTGGAGAGGTGGATAGGATGTAGATGGAGAAATAGAGAGATTGCCAATTGAAGCGTTGGCACAAATCTTTTCCACTTTGAAATAGTGCTGGTTAGCCACGTGAAGCCACTGCCACTTGGTCATCTATGATTGGCTTAGAAATAATTTTTACCAAAAAGACTGCATTAAGCTGTTATTTAGGTATAGAAAATAGCTTCACGCTCTACAGGGGATATTATAATTTTTATATGAATTTGAGCTTTTGATTCTCAAATTGTAATAAGAAATGCTAAAACTTTCAAGTGCAGCTTATGTGATTTTAGTAAAAGACAATTTGAATACTTTTAAGGACCTAACATTATGTTTTGCTTTCCCCTAGATAATGTTACATTGTTAAAACATGTATGTGGTGATTCTTTAACTTTTCAGGACAGCAAATAAGGACTTTTGTTGATGCGGTAGAGCAATATGCTCAACTTGGGTTACGCACACTCTGTTTGGGATGGCGTGAGTTGAAAGATGATGAATATGAAGAGTGGTCTCATATGTTTAAAGAGGCTAGCACTGCATTATTCGACAGGGAGGTAAGTTGATGTCAAAAATTAATCTAGAATGTATCTGTTAGTTAGAACTTAGGAGGGAAGGAACTAATACTGTTACTGTTACCCTCTTAGTGGAAGCTGGCTGAGGTTTGCCAAAGACTAGAGCATGACCTTGAGATTCTTGGGGTTACTGCAATAGAGGATCGTCTGCAGGTACCCTATTCTTTTATCAAAAGAAAATGTTAGATATTTATACTCATTTATTTTGGGGAAAAACTTCTCTGATGGTCAGATGCATTACAGAATGGTGGTGTTCTAACTTTTTTAAGTATTCTACCATGAATCTTAAATAGGATGGTGTACCAGAAACTATTGAAACACTGAGGAAAGCAGGAATCAACTTCTGGATGCTAACTGGCGATAAACAAAATACTGCCATCCAAATAGCACTTCTATGTAACTTTATTTCTTCAGGTGATCTATGATTTTCGCATCCATCATTTATCATTGATGTCAAGTGTAACCTTTCAGCATCCCTTTTTTTAGAGGTATACATTGTGGTAGAGATTTGACATTCATGGTGTCAAAGAAGGTTGATTTAAGCATCTTCTCTTACCTGCTTTCATTTGTTTTATATACTCTCTCGAGATATGCAATAAACTACATGATAATTTGATATCTGTCAGCTTGCTAGCCACCGTTCTTTATCCAACTTGACAAGTAACTCCCTTCACAAGTCGTGCATTGTCAGATTTTTGTTAGACATAGCATTACAAAAATCAATTGTCGTTGCATAACTTCAACTGAACCCTAAGTCATTTTTAGGTGGAGCATTGTGGCTATGTGGGAAGTTGGAAAGCATTATCTAAAGATAACAAAGAGGCAGGATTTCCTTATATTGGTTTTAAAGTTTATTTAGTGTTATTAAACCTGTATAGAATGCATATGATATGTCAGTTTGACTTGAGTCATTTGTATTCAAAGTCACTATGTAAAGAAGTTTGGCTATTGGGCCAAGAATCATCTTATCACTTAAAATTTGACATTATAATTTTTAAAAGTTAAATGCTTCCTCTCAAAAAAAATATTTATAAAAGTTAAGTGCTGCCAAACATTTAAAAGCTAAATCTTGTTGCCAGAATCATGTTTTAGAAGTTAACTTTGTAGTTATTTTTTGAGCAATGACATCTGTCCAAATTGTTTTTTTAATGCTTTTATTTCTTCTATCCATACATGCTATTGTTGAACAGATTGAATGATAAGGTCTCTTACACAGTCTACTATTCCATCCCATACAGTCCGATATGAGGCATATTGTACCGTACCGATATGGTGTCTCGTACCATACCAGCACGATATATGCTGTCTCATACCATATCGAACCACATGCCAACAATGTAATAGGATAGTATCAGTATGGGGTCTGGTATTGAGATGGCGAACCTTGGTCTCTTCTATGCATGGTGTGCCATGTTAGGTGATATCTGATTGTAGACTTCTTGATTTTTTTAACTTAAGAGGCAAGTATCATTTTTCATTTTGTTTCTTTTTCTATTCTTTTCTGTGTTCCAAATAATCATTATGATGAAAGTCAATTTGTTTAAAATATCAATAATATAGAACTCTAGTGATGCTATCCAAGTTTGATAAAGCCTACAGCAGAAATGTTGGCACACAGTAAACACATGATTTAAAGGTTCATGAGTGATGAATTATGAAATAAACCAGGATTGCCAAAGAGGACACCTGATTGATGATACATTACTTTCATCAAAGAAGATTGACATGATTCGTGATATTGTAATTTTATATAGGTGATCACTGCAAAGTTGCATCATTTTTTCTAGGGAATAAGTCAGAGTTCTAAAACCTCTTGTATGATAAAGAGTGGATTTTGTGGTAAGGCCTTGGTTTTGGTGGAATGAGGAGTGGCTAGAAGTCTTTTTACTTTATACATTAAGCAGATCGTTTGTGGTAGAGATATAGATCCCTAGAGGACATAAAGCTTTGGTTCAGCATTTGTAGTGGCTTTATAAACATTTTTAAATTGAAGCATTTAATCAAAATTCTTAAAAGAAAAATATTTTTTTTCTAAATTGTGGATTATATTCAGAATTTCATGGAAATTGGTTAGGATCAACTCTCTACAATTAATTACCAGTAGATATGGTAGCTGATGCCCAAATTTGTGCTCCATATAAGCAAATCAAAGTTTCAAAATCATGACGGATGGAAACAATTATTTATTTAATGATGGAAATTCATATAAAACGAACAACATGGATAAGAAATTTTAATTCTTGAGAGCACATCAAGAAAAAATGTTGATAAGAGTTGAAAGATCAGGGATTGAAATCTTGCAGTATTGTGCCATATCACTGACTCGTTACTATGGTAACTAGACAGCTTGACCATATCAACAGTGTCTTGGCCAGTAAAGGGGGAAAAAAGCAGGTGTAGATTACCTATGGGCTGGTTTAGGGGCATTCAGGACCTTCCCGCTGGTATGGCGATTCATCCATGAATGTCTTGATAGGGTCATGGGTATAGGTTCGTAGCATGTACAAGATGGTCGGCTGGCATTTGATCCCTTGGAAAAGATGGTTTCTTTTATCAATATATGCTCGTTAAAAGGAAAAGTATTGATTTGTTGACTTTTATTGGGTTGAATAACCAGCAAAGGTATTAGACCAACTAACCAAGGTTTGAAGTTTCATCTGAAATTGATTTGTTCCATCAGAAATGAATCAGTTTTAGAAACTAAACCAAAAACTTAGTTTTAGACTTTGCAATTTTAGCATGTTTTGGTCCACTTCAGGTGGTTTTTGTCAACTTTAGCTGGAACTAAGCATGCATTCTATGCTTACTCTATGTTTTGGTATTTTGTGTTATTTTAGGGTCGTGTATTTATAATAACAGTGTACTTTAATATGTTGATCTTGATCCACGTATCTATTAATAAATATAGAAAACGGGATGCTACCATCCTTTCTTTTATTTTTCTTCTTGCTACGGTCCTTATTTTATTTCATGGTTCTTTTTCCTTTGATTTAGATTAACTCAATTGCAATTTTTTTGTCTTTTTTACGTTGGCAGATGCACATTGCACTTACTTCTTATAGTTATGTGGGTAAACATTGACAGTTGTGTTCTTGGGCATTTCAAATCCGATGAAATATTTTATGCTAATATGTACATTAAAATAGAGATTGTCAGGTACTGTTTGACGGTAATTATTTTTTGGCCTTGTTATCAGAGCCTAAGGGACAACTTTTGTTCATCAATGGCAAAAGTGAAGATGAAGTGGTCAGAAGCTTGGAGAGAGTGCTACTCACAATGAGGATAACTTCTTCTGAACCCAAGGTACTTCTCAGCATTGTATACATTTTCTCTGGGTTTGTTCTGTTTCATTCTCTTATTCTTTAAGACTGATGCAACCCAGTTCACTTGTTCATGAAACGTAATAATTCATAATTTTTGTTTTTATCATCACAACCTTGAGGAGATCAAGGTTATGAATCAAAACACATTTCATTGAATGTGAAAAATATTTATGAGTTGGTCATGAATCAGAAAGCAGATCACTGGTTTTACGCATCACTAGCTTATGTTGGTTTTCATAAAAGATTTATGTTGCGAGAAGTACTCAAGGATTTAAGTGTCAATTTATATAACATGCTGCATGGTTACCAACAAAATACCTAAGTGCATATAAATTATGATGCACCAGTCGTTATTGCTAGGCATCAGTATGTATAGGCATGTACTTGACTTGTTCCAAGATGCACTAAGATGTTGGTCATCAGTAATTATGTTGGTTGCTGAACTGTTTCGTGTGCGAGTCATTTTCGTAAAATATATAGCAGCTTTATTTTGGCAATAGTATGTGGTGGATCCTTTTATCATTGTATGTGCTCCCTGTTTCAATATTTTTTGAGGAAAATTACTTTAGTCTTATCTTTAAACAAGCCAGCCAGAACTTAACATGATGTATACTTGTTTAAGTATTAGCTAGCACATTCTTTTGGATGGTTGCTAATCCCATTTATCATATACAATAGGACTTGGCATTTGTTGTAGATGGGTGGGCCCTTGAAGTCATTTTGAAGCAATATAGAGAGGCTTTCACGGAACTAGCAATACTTTCAAGAACAGCTATCTGTTGCCGTGTGACACCTTCACAGAAAGCACAGGTATCTTTTTTTCTTCTGTTCTTTTCTTTTCTTTCAGTTTTCTATGGGCCAGTTTGAGTTTTTCTTGATTTGTTGGTCGCTTCTTCATTATCCTGCTTGTCTGGGACATTGGCATGGTTTAGAAAAGATGTAAGCTGACCTCTTTATATTGATGTTAATCTTGGTTCTAAACTAGATTCTTGATACCTTTGATGGTTCAAACTTCAAATAGGAATAGATGTTAAAGAAATGAATCAGCAACTAGTGAAATTGACAATAATGTTAATAAACTTCAAATCCATTATACTAGTGCGGTATTGCAAAACTACATTAGTACTGTCTAGGCATAAAGAACTCATTATTAGCACATCACCTTAGGCATCTAATTCGTCAATTTTCCTCATGCTTTTTTGCCATGGATCACATGAACTTTCTGTAAGCTATCACAGTGTACTCCATCCCTAAATAATAGTATCTTCATCAAATTTAATTGACCATCTCAGTTATATGCATGGAGTATGGTATTCAATGTCAAGCCTGAAACGGATCATCCATTCATACCTTGATTGCTAGTCACATATCCCTATCTCCATTATCGGAAAAGCAATCTTACAGTGCTGCTTATCATGCCCATGCCAGTTGAGTTTAGCAGGTTACATGGGCCACTTGGCACAGATCAACAATGCCCAGTCATCCGTGCATGCACATTGGCATGCTTGAGATTTTCTACTTTAGTACTTCTGTTTCAATGCTTGGACCAATTTCATTTTTTTTCACTTCTTCATAATGATGTCCAGACATGTTCTCAACAGGAAGATCATTGCTTTGTAGTTTTAACTATGTGACTGAGCTAAAATCATGCCGAACCTTCATGTTGATTGCTATTTAAAGTGTGCATCGAATCGTTTAAAAAGCTTAGTGCACAACTTAAAATTGAACAACTATATTTGCTCCAAATAAACATAAGCTTTTAATCAGATTTCCATTCTGCAGGGGGCATGTAAGTCAAGTTATGAAAATACCTATAATTGCCAACATTTAATAGTGAACTTGCATAATGAGTAAAAGGACTCGGACATCTTTTGCTTTTTCTTCCTTCATCTGAATTTTTCATTTATCTAATGTTTTGGGGCTTCTTGCTAATTGTATACCTGCTAATTTTATGCCCAAGAGTGCAGTATATTTTATTCAATGCTGTTATCACCACTTGCATATGTGGACATGTGACTGAGAAGATGTGCAGATACCGTTACATCGCCCTTAGATCAGATCTTGCTCTTCTTAATCCTTTTGTGGATGATCCAGATTTAGCTTTTCTAGACGTCCAACCCCAAGTTCCTCAAAGACTGGGAAGGATAGCCTGCTATTGAGATATAGGTGCTAGGAATTTTTTTTAATTTCATGGGGATCATTCAATGCTGATGGATTTAGTTATCACTTGTTGGATCAGTATTCTCATAATACAGATAGAGTGGCTAGGATAGATTGAGGCTTGGTATTTCACCTGGTAGGTTTATTTGACCTTCAAGTTTGGAGTGTCTTGTTGAATGTTTATAGCAGATCATAGGTGCAAGATGTACCTTCTGGGTGCAATACCATTCTGCTGGAAACACCAGCACCGCTCTTTAATGTACAATTGCCCCTACTGACCAATATGCTAGCACATGGCTGGAAAGTGCAGCAATCCTTATAGAAATGAACACCTGACATCATAGAAACATGTTCAACTGACAATTGGGATGCATTGTAATATAAATATGCACAAGTGGCCTGTAGATATGCAATTGATATAATTCAATAGAATACTTCAGTTTTTTTTTTTTTTCTTTTTTTAAGAAAAAACTTGGACCAAATTTAAATATAGTGCACAAACATGTTTAAACAAATAGGTGCAGTTTATTAATTATTCAGTGGATATCTAGCATCTTAAATCATTTAACATGCCCTTGCAACTATTAATGAAATTATACAATGATGTAAAATGAAAAATATTAAAATTCATGGTATGAACTGCATGAGGAATTGTGCATTATATCTTTGTTTATTCTCTCTTACAACATGTCTTATGAACTATAAAATTCATATGGAGCTAACTATATCAATCCTCCTAAATAAATTACTATCGGTGGATTGAGTCTGACTCTTCTAAATCTCAATACTTCTATTTACATCTTCTATGGTCAGCAGCCTCTTCTTGTACTCTAACTCATCATCAGATTGTGCTTATGTACATTATGCATATCCATACCATCTTGGAAGATTCTTTACTTGATTTCTAGCTAGTCTTAATCCTAATGCTTTCCCTTTTCTGAATGTTTAAAACCCCATGCTTTTGAGTTTTAGTTTAGTCACTTATCTACCTCACTTTTCCCACTTTTACTATAATTTAGGGACTTTCAGGACAAGTGGCCTAAGATGTTTCTTTAGATGGATGGTATCAGGGATTCAATCCATCATTGATCCAAGATGTTTTCCATATCCTCAAGCATTATATATGTTATTTTTTATCTATAAGCTGAGTTTTGCACAACTGCTCAAATCCCATTTGGACCTTGAGTTTGGAGTCTGACCTGACAAACCTCAATCTGGCTTGGTCCTATTATGAATCCTATCTAGGAATCCATCACTTTCTACATGGAATCAACCATTATGTTGATGTGCTGGTAACTTTGGAATTTGATTCTGATTTTATGATAGGTGAATCGAAAAGCACTCTCCATTGGCAACATATTTCAGGAAGTAGCTCTAAATTTAGCAGGTGATTTCTACTGCTAACTACCAATTTCATGATATGAGTGCCTTCAGCCTTGCTTGATTTCTCACTCAAACATGCCGGTAAGCTATAAAAAGTCAGAAGCAAATCCCATCTTTAATGACTTAGTTTATCTTCTATTGTCAAAATTTTGGTCCTGCAAAATTGGGGAACTATAGGTTGGAATTTGGATTGAAGTTGAAAGATGTCACCTTGAATTACATAGAAATCAGTCTCTCACTGAGGTCCTAAGTCAAACCACGAATGGAACTGCAATGTTGGATGAATATTGGCTTCAAGCATCACTTTCTCTTCTTTTCTTTCTTATATTCTTTCTTTCTATTTTGTTTTGCATCAGATCCAGCCACGACTTACAAAACAATCAGAATTAACAATGAGAAAATTTGAGTGCCAACAAGTTTGATAAGGAATGATATTGAAAATAAGATACGTAGGACACCGAGCAGAAGATGTAGAGAAACATGGATGGAAATTCGCTAGAGAAAGTTCTCCTAGTTTGAGAAGTGCTCTATGATACTTCCACTCCGTTATCTTATTCAGTAAACTTTTAGGAATCCTCAATATAGATTATCACCATAATGCTTGCATAATGCAATGTCTACCCATGTGCATCAAGAATTATGTCATTCTTGGTTTGAATATTAGTGCTGCTATATCTTATAGCATGACTTCTTTTGATGCTTTCTATTGGCTTGTACAATGACATATGGCTTTTTAGCTCTTACTTCAGGATAAAAAGTTCTGATTCAGAGTTATGTAAGTGCAGCTTGTTGAGCTACTAAAATCATGTGATTACCGAACTTTGGCAATTGGTGATGGTGGAAATGATGTGAGGATGATACAACAAGCTGACATTGGTGTGGGCATTAGTGGTAGGGAAGGGCTTCAAGCTGCAAGGGCAGCTGATTATAGCATTGGGAGTAAGTAACTTCTATTATACATTTTTCCCTCTACATTATCTGCGAATTCTTTCTTGTCATTCATTTTATTTATCCAAGTTTCGTGGTCTTTTGTCTATTTTCTAGTTGAACCATGTAAAATATCTGTTCTGCAATGCCAAGTTTAACTACCCATAGTTTTCTATGTTGTTCTTTCTTTACTCAACATTTTATGTCATCTATGTACTACCCAGTCTTGTCCACTCTGAAGTGCAGGTTTAATGTTTGCCTACAAGCATGCATATGTCAGACTTATATTTGTCCACTCTAAATGCTGGTTCAGTGTTCTTAGAATTTTACATTTCACGATTCTGATCTAATGATCTGGATCAAAATGACCTCAAACAATCCAGATTTCATCTTTGGATCAGGATCAACTAGGAAGCTAGGATCTAAATTTGTATTTTTAGTTCTGTAGTCCCTTAGATCATAAGATCCATTAGATAGTAAATCAGGTATGATTCCATTTCTTATAAATTTGTTTGATAATAAAAATTTTAATTTACTTATTACTAATTAGCCTGTAAAATTAGCAAACTTGTTACTGGAGTTTATGGAGATAAAAATAAGAGTCAAATTTTTGCATTTTCACAACCATATGGTAAATTATTATCCTTTTTTCCTGAAAAAGTTCTAACTACATTGATTATTGAATATTTGAATTGATAGAACCTTGTAAATATCTTGAATAATGAAACGCAATGTCTATTTCATTAGACATGCTAAAAATAGGTTTATTTTAGTGGAAACTAGACTTCTTGTATTAATGGTTTTTTTGTTCTTCATTCATTAATCTATATTTTAATTTTTTAATCACATTTCATTTTTTTTCATTTATTATATATTCTAATATTTTTGAAGAAATCAGAAGAATCTTATGATCTGCAATCTGATCCAAGCTCCAAAATAGTCCAACCCCTTTTATGATTGGTGATTCAATCTCCATCTTAACAATAGTGGTCTGATTGATTATATGTGCTTAAAAGTTTTCTAGGAGGAGGTTCTGTCAAAATATCAAATTCATTACGTTTAAAAAAATCCCATTTGTGTTCTTCTTCTTGATGTGTTTTGCTATCTTTCACTATATGGATTCCTATTGAGCTAATTTCTCCATGTCTAGCTTCTCAATTTCTTCAAAATGAGTATGCTCAAACATTTGTTTTAACATATTATATGATATCCGATGTCCAAAACATGTGCAATATATTAGTCATTGTCATGCTATGTTGGATAGTGTTTTGTTATCTAAGCAATATTATAGTGATTCATGCTGTGAGGATCTGTACAAGCATGTGTTTAGTCCCAGATCAGTTTTATGCTGCGAAAATCTTAGGCAAAGGGCCAGGAACCCCAAATAATAACTTCATGCTAGCCTTTTTGTTGTGATCTTGGGTTGTTAGAAAACAAGATCAGAGTGAGTTCAGCCATGTCCCATGTGTACTAGGGGACACTGCAGTATAAGCTCTTTTGAGGATGACAATGAGCTTGTGAAGCTGGTGATTTGATTGGACCCTTTCTCTAGGGAGAATGCCAGAGTTTACACTAGAGGAGTGTGTGAGGACCTATGTGAGCATGTGTTAAGTCCCACATCAGTTATGTACTGGAAGATATTGGATTCTTGGTGGTGCCAAGGGTCCCAAATAATAACTTCTGGCTCGTCTTTCTGGGTGAGATCTTGGGTGGTTACACATGTTTGTGGTTTTGAAAGTTTTGGCCTTCGTCGACTGATTATTTTTTTTTTTTAATAGTAGTATGTGATTACTAATAAAGTAGAGAGGATCTTCTAGTATGATTTTAATGTGGCATATCTTGTTTTATATATAGAATCATTCTTTGATACTTCTTCTGGTTTATTTAAATTTGATTAGTTGATAACTACTGTAATTTATCAGAATCATATTTTTCCATATCCTGTGTATCATAATTTGACTTATGTGACCATTCGTTTAAGATGCAAAATCTTTATTCTCTATTGTAGCATTAAATTCGTGAACAAGTAATTCGGCTAAATTGTGTTAAGTTATATATGGTTGAAGTGCCAATGTTACTGGAGGTCAATTTAGGGCACGTAAAGACACCTGGACAATAACAGAAATGCCAGTATCTAGGTAACACCGCCTAATTGTAGGATTTTGCTTGGTGAATTTGTATTTGGTTGGCCTATGTGTATCCTTTTACTCATAAAGAGGGACAAATCCATGAAAATGTTTTTTGATACTGTAGAAAATAGAAATCTTGTCATATTTTTTTCTGAACAACATCCTGGCAATAGTAATGTGTAATGAAAATGCGTAGGAAGAAATAGTTCGACTAACATGACAGCAGTCAAATGCTAGATGTGGTAAACATCTATATCAAACATATAAAATTAGGAACCAAGAAAAATGATTCTCAGTCATATCAGAAACACTTGAATGTGATTCTTAGCAAGGCCAGGTTTGAGAAGAACCTAACCACATTTTTTTGATATCTAGTAGAAGTTCTACAAATGGTTAGAATTTAGTAGATGAAGTCCCACAAATACAATTATAGCCTAAGTGCCCTCATGCATCCACTAAGTTAAATGTTAAATAGCAATAGGCTTCATGTTGTTCTTACTATGCATCGTGGTTCTGTTACTAAAATGGTCTTAGCATGACTTCAAGCTATTTTTTTTTTTTCATCGACAAGAAGCTATGACTCTGTCGAACTATTGCTTTTGATCTTTGATTGTGGTTGAATAAGACAAACAGCATCATGCCAGAAAGCTCCTGCTAGGTTACTTATGGTAGTTAAACAAATCTATTTTTAGGTATACTTTCTAAAAGTTGATGAAACTTTGAGCTTATGAATATGTTTCAAAGTGTTTTGCAAACGTGAAGCTAAATTTATGGCACATTATCGTATCGAAGACCAAGTGCTTGTTATCACCTCATCTTATCATGTTTTTTCTATTTCATTAGTAAATAGTTTTCCTTCTTTCTGTCCTCATGCCATCCACCTGTAAAATTCAACTTTACTTCTTGATAGCAGCTCGTAAGGTTTAAGTCTCTGTATACCTAAGTACATGAAACTTATGATATCTTTGTTAGTTTCACTGAACTTTACTCACAATAGATTGTTATATGTTTTCCTTTTGTTCTTTCTTTTCTTTTCTTTCTTTCTTTTTTTTTTTTGTAACAAAGTTCCGTGTTCATTTGATATACAACATGAGATTGTTTCATTAGTTATCTAATTTTTCGGCATGATTTTGCAGAGTTCAGGTTTCTTAAAAGGTTAATACTTGTTCATGGGCGTTATTCATACAACCGCACAGCATTTCTGTCACAATATTCCTTTTACAAGTCACTAGTGATATGTTTTATACAAATACTGTGAGTCCAATGGCTTGTGAGCTTAATTTTTGTTCCTAAATTCTCACTACTTGAAAATGTGCTGTTTTCCTTTTAGTATTTTTTATGTGCAATTTAATATCAGAATCCATTTGATGATCAATCTTCTTCAGTACTCTTCTAATAGTTCATGTAATGCGTATAGTCTTCCATATTTCTGATACTAATTTCCAAGTCTTTGTAGTTTTTCTTTATTTTCAGGTGTATCTGGAAGTAGTTTATTCAACTCTGTTAGCCTGATGGCTTATAATGTCTTCTACACAAGTATACCAGTTTTAACGAGTGTCCTTGACAAGGATCTCACTGAAAAAACAGTGATGCAACATCCACAGATTCTATTCTATTGTCAAGCTGGAAGGTAAGCATAGATCTTCTTTCTGGTACTTGCCAGCTGTCTGGATCACACTAGGTCTAGAATGGAAGCCGTTTTCCCTTTTACTTCTGCTGTGGTTGTTCACATATAAGACTAGACTGCAGGTTGTATTAGTGAATAAACAGTTCCATCATTGGCTAACTTTGTTTGTCTTGAAACCAGGCTCTTGAACCCAAGTACTTTTGCTGGATGGTTTGGACGGTCATTATATCATGTGAGTGTAGATCTTTTTGCATAGTCTATGCATGATTAGTAACATCTGCATCATGAGTCCTGATTTCATTGGAAACCATTGAGATCATAGTTCTTAATAATTGCCTTTATGTTGCTGCTCCTAAGTTGAGGGAGAAATATTACTTAATATAATTGCAATAATATTTCTTTATATCCATTATTGGAATGAAGTTGAAATGAATGTAAGGAAATTTTTTTTCTTCATGTAGACGGCATGTTCTTCATGTTATCTGGTAACCTTTGTGGCACTATTAGACTCTTTTATGAGCTCAAATCCTTCCTCAGAACTTTCATCTAGGGATTATTCAGTTTCCCTTCCCTCTAACTACTAAATTTTTAACTCCCTTGGATGGTGGTGCTTTGAGCCTCTGTTACATTATTTTATTGCTATTGGTATCTCTTTTCTAAATTTCTTTAGCATTTGTCTGGTGCCTTTCTGACTGCTATCCTTAGTGTCAACACGTGCACTTTATTTATTATTCGACTTTCTGGTATGATACATGGTATCTTATTTTCCATATTTATTGTAGGAATGATCTCAAAAGCTGATGTTATCAATATAGTTTAGGTCTTCAAGGGTTTCCTGTACCTGTTCATGGTCGACACAAGTTCTTGGTATTATTTATAGCTACAAATAAGTATTTCAGGATCTGATAGCAATACAATTATACAGCAATCGCACATAGGGTAAATAGCACAAATAGCTGTCATATGTCTGTTCATTTCATCTGTCAGGATTGATTTCTTAAGATGCAGTAGTTGTATGATTGCAGGCTCTCGTCGTTTTCTTGATTAGCATTCATGCATATGCCGGTGAGAAATGTGAGATGGAAGAGTTATCCATGGTTGCACTCTCTGGTTGTATCTGGTTGCAGGCTTTTGTTGTGACGTTGGAGATGAAGTAAGTATTCATGATTTTATTGTCATATGTAATTGTAGTTTTGACACAAATTGTTTCATATCTCACAACTTTGTCTTTCACTTGTGTAGTTCCTTCACAATTTTACAACATCTTGCCATATGGGGAAATTTTGTAGCTTTCTATGTTATCAATTGCATTGTTAGTACCATACCATCAGCTGGGATGTACACTATCATGTTCCGTCTTTGTAAGCAGCCATCCTACTGGATAACTATGGTTGTGAGTATCTTCATATCCTCCTCTTTTATTACCTTCTAAGTGCAGTTAAAGTTTTCCCAGCTTTTTGACAAATGCCTTTATTTCAGCTCATTGCTGCAGTAGGGATGGGCCCGGTGCTAGCAATCAAGTACTTCCGGTATACATACAGATCGAGTGCAATCAATATACTTCAGCAGGCTGAGCGATCGCGTGGAATAATATTTTCCATGGGAACTCTTGAGTCGCAGCTGAAGTCTGTAGAGAAGGATGTTGCTTCCTTGTCCATAACACAGCCCAAGAATAGGAACCCTGTGTATGAGCCCTTGCTGCTATCTGATTCTCCAACTCCTACCAGAAGATCCATAGGATCATCAACATTTGATTTCTTCCAGCCTGCACAATCCAGGCTGTCAACATCTTACTCAAGAAATTGCAAGAATAATTGAGTCTTGGCCAACACTGGTAAAGATGCAGTTTTCCATCTCTTTATCTTCACTTCTGCGGCCGCCGTGTTTACTTGTTGCATGGCTCTTGTGAAATTCATCACATGATATTCAGATGCAAAATGAGGAATTGTAAATCTGGGGAGGTGTCATATTTCGCATGAGACTCTTATTCCATATTTTTGGGGATCATGCGGTGCTTTTCTAACACCGTCTATGGTTTACCCTTCTGTTGCTATGCTTGCTCTGCTTTATCTGACAGGCAAGTGCAGTGCACTCTTTAAGGCCCTGCCATGAACTGGGTGGGATCTAATTGGAAGGTCCTCCATATAGGGGAGAAGCTGTGATCTTGTAGGATGAAGACTTTGCTAGGGGATCATAATAATCAACAGGCGAGTGATTGGTCCTCATGATGGCAAATCTTGGTGGGCAGCTTTGATCTCTTTTGTATTGTTTTGATCTGGCATGATGGTTCTCCCAAAATGTATATCTATTGATTTTTCAGATCTATGGAAGTTTCAATGTTGTGTATTTTATTGACGGTTGCATACCACTAGCGAACAAACATATTTATAATCCACCATAGCTCCAAAAATTCGCTTTTAATTTGGTTGCTTCATGGAAATATATTCCAGCTTCCATGGCAAAATGAATTTGCCTTGATGAACAATGTTAGTCTTTGTTGCGTTGGATTGGAGGTCCGCCTGGATGCTTTTTCGTTGTGTCAGAGAATCGAGGGGGCTAGAAAAAGTAACATCCATCCCCAAATATTGTAGGTCATGGGGCATGTTTTATTGGGTCCAGGCACGGTTGCTCAAAATTTATTTCCTATGAAGCTCGGTCAGGCAAGTGCATGATTATGCTCAAATTTATCTCACCCTGATTTGAGGTCATCAAATTGACCGATTAGGTTTGTTCTTGGCTCGATTTGATGCAAAGCTCAAAGTAATTTTCATCAAATAGTAAATAAATTAAGTTTGATTTTACAATTCAGTATTGAAAATAAATAATTTAAAACTAAGCTTCATCGGATCAAGTCTAGTCTCCCACAGATCCTATTTAGCACAGGGTAGCAAGGAACCAACCACCGGGCTAAGATAGGAGCTTGCTTCCCGCTTTTGCGGTAAAAACAACAAAATTTTGATGAGCAGCCTTCTCAGATCGCGAAATGAGCTGCTTGTACGGAGAAAAAAAAGCAACAGTGCTTTAGTAAGAGTGATAGAGAGGTACATATGGTTCCTCAATAAAACTCTTTAGGTATTGTTAGGATATGTTCAGATATATATTTAGTCCACATCGATTATTTATTAAAATTTTTTAAATATTTATATTGAAATAAAAAATTTAAATAATATTTTTCAACTAATCTTTATGATGAGGTCCTGAGTTGTTATAAATAGTATCAAAGTTTTAGTTTATAGTTTATGTGGACTAAGGTTAACCATGAGTCAAATCTTATGCTTATGTATAGATACATATATTTGGATCTTTAGTCTAAGATCTTGAATATTTATATAGAGATAAAAATTTAAATAATATTTTTTGGCTTATCTTTTGGATGAAATCTTGGATTGTTACAAATAGTATCAGAGCCGATCAAGCTCATAGCTTTATGGACTAGAGGATAATGTAGTACAAGTTCAATAGGATTGACTATGAGCCAATCATGGTACTTCTAAATAGATGTATGGATTTAGATATTTAGTTTGGCGAGGATGCTAAGACTTAAGTGGAGAGAACTCATGTGAACATGTATTTAGTCCCATACTAATTCTTCGTTAAAAAGATCTTGAGTACTTATATAGGGTTAAGAAACTTAAATAATACTTTTCGGCTAACTTTTTGGATGAGATCTTGGATTGTTAGAAATGATATCAGAGCTGACCCAGCCCATCGCTTATGTAGACCAATGATACTATAACACAGATTCATTAGGGTTGACCAAGAGCCAATCATGATGTTTATG
This sequence comes from Elaeis guineensis, assembly GCF_000442705.2. Taxonomy (NCBI): domain Eukaryota; kingdom Viridiplantae; phylum Streptophyta; class Magnoliopsida; order Arecales; family Arecaceae; genus Elaeis; species Elaeis guineensis. The sequence goes on from NC_026001.2 coordinate 96,535,893, forward strand.
AATAGGTACATATATTTGGATCTTTAGTCAGGTGAAGATATGAAGGTTTAAATGAGGAGAGTATATAAGGATTCATATCGATATATATTTAGTCCCACATCAGTTATTTGTTGGAAAGATCTTGGATACTTATTATTAAGATTTGAGTATTAAAAGATAATAGATAAAGCGAAAGTAAAAACTATGTTAATGTATCAAAAGCACAAAAAAATTACAATAATCACAAAAACATCAAAATTTTTTAGTAGTTCGGCCTAAACCTACGTCCACACAGGGATCAGAGTAAGAAAGAGCTTCCACTATAATAATAGTTTAAAGTACAAAAAAAAATTTTTGACATCACGTCGGGAACACTGCTCCTGATATAGGAAAGAAGAAATCTAGGATGAAACAAACCTCCAAAATAACTCTCCTTAATGGAATAATTCTAATTCGAGATTGAGCGAACTTCTCCGATCGACATTCTTTAATATTCTTTTCTTAAATGAAGCACCTTCCAACCTTCTCTTCTTCTCTCTTCCTCTCTTCTTTTGATGGCTCACGGCCTCCTCTCTCAGTTTTTTTTTTATGTTTTGTTCTTCACATCCATAAGCCCTCTTTTATAGATAAAAGGTAGAGTCCTTTATGGACTCATTTTTCGGGCACAAGAAGGCTTCCGCATCTCCTTATTCCGCACATCAAAATGTTTCCACAGGCTTTTGATTTTCATGACAAAAAGATTTTCTGTGTGTTTTTGCATGCTACCCAGGCTATGTGAGGTTTCTTTCCTTTAAGGCGATAGGTCCATATGGGAGGGACCACACCAACAAATCTTTCTCTCCCGATTCATATGGGAGGTTCCATCAAGCCATAGCACCCTTGCTCCATTGCCTTCAACCACTCCTGACTATGCTGGTGCTCCATGGCTTCGGAGCAGGACTCAGGCTCCCCTGCATCCATCAATAGCACGTAATCCTGCAGTGGATGTCTCATGGATGGTCTTTGCTCTTTTATGGATCTTTGGACATTCTCTATAGGTGGTTCAGCATGTGGCTCAGTCTAAACACCACCTGCACTCTTCTCAGCCTTGTGATTGTCATGTGTACTGTAATCTGCAGTTGTTCTTCCATCATCAAGACTTCTCGAAAAAATATCTGGACACAATTCTATAGGGCTACTCGGGGTCAACTTCAACTTCTTAGACTTTTCGAAGTTATCAATTGTTTGATCCTTCAAGAAAACAACATCACGGCTATACACAATCTTCCGCTCCACAGGATCCTACATCTAATAGCCGAATTCTTCGTCCTCACTATAGGCCAAGAATATAAACTGCTTTGTCTTGGCATCTAGTTTAAACCTCTCATCTTTGAGAACATGTATAAACGTCCTGCATCCAAAAATTTTCAAATAATCATAAGAAACATCTTTCTCCATCCATACCCTCTATGGTGTATCACCCTCAAGAGTATAAGAAGGAGAAAGATTAATGACATAGACTGCAGTCATCAATGCCTCTCTTCAAAATACCTTCGGTAGTTTAGCATGAGAATGTTAGAAAATTGCTACGGTTTCGTACGTGTAGTTAAAATTTTTTTCTAAATATGAAGCAACGAAAGTAAATTAATTAAAATAATTTTAATTTATTCACGTACCAGATCAGATCTGAAAAACGTAGTAAAGATCTTGATACGAATAAGTACCCACGATCTGAAATCTGAAACATAAAAACAAATGGTTAGAAAAATAAACAGAGATCAGATCTCCATACCTCGGATCCTGCGAATGTCTTGGATTCTGATCGTAGCCGCATACGTGCCCGCTCTCTGATGGTATCCACATGGAGCTGTCTAATCAGAGCATCGAGATCACCGGTGTGCTAGTACTTTACAGATCTCGCTCCTCATCCTTGGATCTTGATCTCTTCTTCCAAATCTTGAAGAAGAAGATCGCTGCGCGAACTCTTTCGTGCAGATCCGATAGGATCTGAACCAGATCACCATGAAGAGAAGAAGACTCCTCTTCTTCTCTCTCTTTTTCTCTTATTAGATCGGATCTCTATCAGATCTTGGCATGGAGGATGGAGGAAAGATGGCATTAGGGTGTAAGAAAGAAAAGATGGTTGGCGATGAAACAAAAACCTTGTCTTAAAGAAACGTCTCCATCTCACACACTAAAAATTGTTCACGCCCCATATTTTTTGTCGTACTAAATATGATCCCTTCTTTTTCAATCAGATAGAATTTCAAATCATCAAATGGATGGATGAGATATGGAGGCGTTAAAAAAAATAATGCAAGAAAGAAATTGCCCAACCATATCCTCATGCACGCACATTTTATTTAGAAAGTTTTGTCGCACAAAACAATTTTATTCCTCATTTATTCCACGCCACAATCAGATATGATTTGTTGCCATTCAAATCTAGGTTCAAATGAAACTTTTATCATATCAAAAAAGAGTCCCAAAGTAAGGGGAGACGCCAACTATTAGCGCCTCACAATGTTTCACGCACGCCAAGAGAAGAGCATGAGAAAACCATCGCCTCCTTTGATGTTTGGCGTGATATCTGGAGAGAGAGAGTCTCAGGGGATTAGGACTCTTCAAATCAGGATTCTTTTGATCAAATTGGATCTTAATGGGATTCAAATCGAGTCCGAAACAAGTCGAATTCGAAAAGACTGTCAAGTCTGATCTAATTAGGCTTGAAATCTAAATCTGATTTGGATAATTGAATCTAATTAATATTAAATTAAATTAAATTTAATTTAATTAAATCTGATTTAAATTAATTAAGATTTAATTCATAATTTAATCGATCCCAATAAAATTACAACATTTGCAATTAAGTCTCCGTGGTAATAATTAGTAGCTGCCAAAACTGTAACGATTACAAATTAGCAGTTTCTAAAATTCAAACTATCAATCCAATTGATAATTCGAATATGATCTAAGTCATTGATCAGGTCATGCTCCTTTTATGTGTGACCCCTCAGATTCTATTCTGTCTGGTAGTGAGACATACCGTGATCTCTATCACAGTATCATCGAAACTCTTTTTGATGAGCTGAAATGATTCCAACTCACCTCAACAAAGAACGTTGATCCGAAAATGATCTTAGTGAGTTCTCACGATCCACCAGTGACGTCTAGCAACATGTAGTAGCAATCCAATAGAATAAAACATGAACTCCTAGGTGCAGTTATCGTGTGATACAATCTCTCTATCGAGAGTCCTGACTTGACGGAGGTCATGGAGAACTCATCAAATCCCATCGTCAGTCATATGCTAGATTGGCTTGACTCGAGTTTATTTGTGAATCTCTTGAAAACTCTTTTTCAGTATTCACACTTACTCTGGCCAGAGATTTTTCTGAACTCAGTCTTACGGATCGCATAGGACTTCTCCTTTTCTATCAAGGTCAATAGATTTCATCTAGGTGCATTCTACTCCAAACAGCGAATCTAAACCTATATAGCCAACATATACAGCAAGGACTCATATGGCTAGGGACCAAGAGAACGTACAGTCAAACTATGTAACCTCGCTACGAATAGTCAATACACCGTAGGTTAAAGGATCAGTCACACCACTACAGTATTGAAAAAAATCACTAACGAGTGAGTAGACATCCAAGTGATTTTTCATGTTGGTCACGCTCAGTGCAAGTTGTTCTCTAACAACCACCTACATTCTCATCCCAATATCTCTACATCGTAGATTCGAGACTCATCTATCATAAAGAGAGGTGATTCGTGCATCGATCTCGAATGGATTGATCACTGTCCTCTGTGACGATCCTTCGATCGAAGTATTTAGAAATTAACCCCTAATGATGTATGCCTCAAATTCTCAACACCTTGAGAATATGCAAAATCATCTTTGTTAATTTTTAAGATAAATCATGAACACATATTACATGATTGGTAATAAAGACTGTCCAACAAATATAAAACATGTCCTAGAGAAAGGTATGTGTCAGTCAAGATTGACTTCTAGAGCACACATCTAACAAACCTCATTTACACTAAAGCCAATCTGCCATATACTTGAGCCCTATCTTCTGAAGATAGGCTTCAGTATTTAGCTGGCTAAGTGACTTGGGCCTACCATTATTATGTAGAGTCTACTCTCTATACCTCCATGTATTTCTACTTGAGGTAATCACGTGTATCTCTGCTCTATGTGCATGGACTTCTGGTGAGACCTTGACTCCTTAGCAAAGACTATGGATCATTATCTTTGCAGTATAATGTCATAGTATTTAATGGTATGGCATTTAGTTCTACAACTATCATAAGAACCAGAACACATCCTGCACATCTACGGCATATTCAGCTTTCATTGGTCGATTGCCTGGAACCCTTCTAATAAATCGAACCAACATAACTCAAGAATATATACTGATATAGATATTCTACCATCAGCATCAGTGTATTCTCTCACTCTTAGCTCTAATCCTTCTTCAAAGATGAGAAATAATCCCTTAATGCTACTTAAATACTTAGGGATATTTTCACAGCAATTCAATGCTTTAAGCCTGAATTCGACTAATATCTGCTCGTGACTTTCACAGCAAGATATATCAAGTCGAGTACATAGCATGACATACACCTATGCCCAAGAGGATAACGGATTTCTCTTGAAGGTTTCAATGTTGAAACCTTTCAGCATCTCTTCTATGTACTTGTCTGTGAAAATCAAACATCCTTTTAGGATCTATCTCTATAGACTTTATTTTCCGAATGTTTGACTTAGGTCTTTGAAAAAAAAATTTTATATGTAATCACATCATAACCGATGTCAGCATGGGACCCTCCCACTGACCTGCATGTAACTACATGATTCCTTATATCACATCATTGTAGATTTTGGATCATCCTTATATTCTCAATCTCCCTCGAGAAATATTTTCTCTGAACCCTTGTAAGAATATCAATTATCTTTCTAAAGGATGGGAGATCCTACTAGATCTACGACATGGAGGAAGTACTATATATACTGGCTCATCTTAAATAGGTTGTATAGATTTTGTGATTCATTTTTTTTTGAAGATTTTTTCTTTAAGTTCATCCTCCCATTGTTTCCAAGAAAACAGTATGATTACTCACAATTACATTGTGAACCACTGGAAAGAATAAGTGATATCTCAAATCCTTTTGGGATACCCCATAAACGAATTCTTACAGACTTAACCTCTAACTTATCCACCATATCATATCTCATATGGTGTGGTGAAACCAATTTTAGAGAAAACCTAATTTAGATTTCAAAAATTAAATCTTGTTTCTAAAGAAACAATAATTAAACTAGTGATATTCATGATGGACTAGACCATATCTCATATAGTACCATCGCTTCTCACAAATACACCGTTGAGCTGAGCTGTACAAAGAGAATTCCATCATGAAACTGTGCTATTTTTTTTAGATAATCGATATATTTTTTATTTGGTATTACATCCTCGATCTAATCGAAGTACCTTTAGAGTTTTTCGATTTATCTTTTCTACTTTATATCTAAATTCTTCGAACTTTTTAAAATCTCTCAGATTTGTATCTCACATACATACCTATACCATGATGCTCATTGATAAAGGTGATAAAATAGTGACAATCTTTTAGTCTGGCTCATCAAATGGGCCATACATATCGTATGTGTACTAGGACAAGTATCTCAGTGGTCTTATTCCTTTAATACATAAAGGACAGCTTAGTCATTAATTCTCAAAGAGATAATTTACAGACTAGATATGACTTAACAGTCAATAAGCCCAAAGATCCATGTTCTCCAGTCAATAAATCATTTCTTCTTATATATGACTTAGCCAAAAGAACCATCTATATACTTCAGGTTATTTGGATCTGAATCTCTTAGACCCAATGGCATTCATTATTTACTCAAATAATTTTTCACAAATGCATCACCATGCAAATGATAAAAATTAAATACAAACAATAATTACCGAGATTAGATGCTCATGGCCACAGTGCAACTTTTGCACCATTGCCGACTCAAAAGAGTCATTTTATCTTCCCTCAGTCCTCTTCCTTCTTTAGACCTTATATTAAAGTACGTAATATGCACTAGAGTCTAATAAAAAAAAAATCGTAAGATTAATTTTGAGCAATTTGATATACCTTTCGAAGGTATGTAAATATTTCTCTAGGTTCTCCAGGTATGCATCTCTGAACTTTTCAAGATTCCTTAGTTACCAGCATATCGACCAATTCAGTTAATGTACTATAATATTTATTCATATAATAGCTTCATAAACTATCCGTATGAATCAAAAATTGTAGAATTAAATCCATTAGCAATTTCTTATGCATGATCATATCGAGCTTTTCAAGCTCTTCAATATCTTTGATCATCGATCATGGACTAACTGTCCATCACACATCTCATGCACTGTATATTCTGATCATTTCACAATTATTGCAGATAAATCAGTATGTCATTGACAATTTATATGTCTTTATGCATACATTGGATTTCATCAACTATGAAGTCCAATTTATAGCATATAACCTGATTGTTAAAGTCCAACCATTTGTCAAATATAGCTCATTGACTATAGATTGGACGAGCTGATGACATTGGGTTAACCTGATCAAGAATCATGACTTAATTCTAAAAGCTAAGAACTATTCTTAGATTTCTGACCCAGAATATATAATTGATTTTGGTTAAATGGTTGATATCTAAGATTCGAGCTAGAAGATTGAAAGCTGAAAAATTGATCATAGAGAGTAAAGATTTAATTAAATGATTGTACTTATAATAGTTTATTCTAGAGATTTTAAAAACAAACAAAAAGCTTCCACTAATTTTTCAAATCTCTCACACTCCTCGAATGGAGAAACGAAAATTCTAACGTGATAATAGATTCTAATGGGTGCTGCAGTCCCATCGATGTACGACACCTCACCTAACAATTATTGGTGATACGTATATTAATGTGTAGACAACTCTTTGTCCAGATGCTTCTCTAAGTATGTTGCAGCGACTTGATCTCTAAGTCCTGTGGCCTCACCTAATAGTTATTGGTACATTCTTTAGTTAAATCTGACCCACCATTCACCAGTGAATGCAAAGCCGTCATTGGGTCTCTCATCTAAAAATTATTAGGTCCAACCCCATCTTTATCCCGAGACATCTGATGCCAATAGAGTGGTTGTGCCTTTCCGATGCAACCGAACCACTGTAACCGGTCGAGAACGATCAATGTCGGAAAAGGCACCCACATCTCTACAACGATGGAAGATCAGTAGACTTAATATTTAGTGAGAAGATTTGGATTCAGATCTCTTCTAATTAGTCACATACATCTGATGTAATGACTAATATGGCTTGGGTCAGTATATTATATGTTTGACCAACCTAGTCGGCATGGGTGAACTCGGATCAATAAGTAACCTAATACAAAACATAATCTCTCAAGATGATTAGATAAGTAAAGATGAGTGGGGATCCCCCCGTTGCTTTTCTTAGACACCAACGAATTGATCAGGTCAGACAATGGAACTAATTAAATAACCATCATCTAATACTTGCCTTAGACACTAAATTTGTTGATTAGAATTAATTAGGTTAACTTATAGACTCAGACCCGAACTGCTGAGCCAAATTCGATCTTGACTTAATCAATTCACATCACATGTGAATCAATTTGACCAACTACAACTAAATTCAATTTTGAGCCCCTTTGATCTAATCCCATCAACTTTTGATTAGATTCGATCAACTGCTCAAAATCGAAAAGAATTCTAACCTGATCTAATCAATGATCTTAGTTGTAGTTTAGTCTCTAAATCTAATTTGTTCAACCCATACCTGAAATCCATATCTTATGCATTGAAATTTAGATCTTAAATTCGTAATTTTAGATCTTATAATTTCAAATCTTAATTCTTAATTAAGTGCATTATGTACATAGGTTTGGGTTTAGCTCTCAAAATATTTTCTAATCTAAACCATTTATATTGTATCCTATACAATATGATTATTTGCATAATCGAATCGATTCATCTTGGTATATGAATCGATTTGTTACAGTGAGTCGGCACACACTGAGATAAATAAAAACTTATAGACCTAACCTGTACAATTAAGTTAGCTTATCAGCAAATGAGCTAACCTACCAGGATCTTAAGTCGACTCCAATAAAAATGAGTCAACTCATCTCAACAACTTGAGTCGACCCAATTGAGAATCGAGTTGACTCCACAGGCATACCAATCACAGTTTCAAGTTCTCATGCAAACAAAGTCTAGAATTTTGCAAAAATTAAGTTTTAGATCGAGCGTCAAACAATATATCAAATATAATATTAATTGATTTAAAACATAAAAAAATACATGTATAATTTGATTTAAATCTAAAATATGTATTATATATTTTTCGTTCGCTGTTCATCTTCATGGAAATATCACAGTCGGTACCCCTACACGTCATAAGAGAGAACTCATTGAATGGGCAAGAGAGGGACTTTGATTACTTCATCATCTTATGACCGGACGGCCATGGTGACTATCTCAATTCAATGACTAAGATACTAAAAATTTAATCTAACATGTCATATATGTAATCAATTAAAAATCAGATCTAATTATCTTTCACATGTTTAACATATGAACAATAACTATGAAACTATGCATATAAGAAAAATTTCAGCAATCATATTGATCCAAATTACACCCTAATTAAAATTTTCAGATCTAAAATTAATTTTAGATCTGAATAACTTATGATTTATTTCAGATCTAAAATGATTTCAGATCCAAAATAAACTTGTAATCATATTACAGCATACAAAAAAATCAGATCTAACTTTAATCGATATTCTACATCGTTCTGGGACAACTGTTCAGCATAATAGGGGTTATGCCAGGACAATCTTATTTCAAAATGATATGATCATCTTATTAACCTTCAGATATGATTTCTACAAACCAGATATTAGATCTGAGGGGGTTTCATGTTCTTATCAGAACCTAGCTCTGATACCGCTGTTAGAAAATCGTTACGATTTCGTATGTGCAGTTCAAAATTTTTTTCTAAATATGAAGCAGCGAAAGTAAATTAATTAAAATAATTTTAATTTATTCATGTACCAGATCAGATCTGAAAATCATAGTAAGAATCTTAATATGAACAAGTACCCACGATCTGAAATCAAAACCTAGCTCTGATACCACCGTTAGAAAATCGTTATGATTTCGTATGTGTAGTTCAAAATTTTTTTTTAAACATGAAGTAGTGAAAGTCAATTAATTAAAATAATTTTAATTTATTCACGTATCAGATCAGATCTGAAAATCGTAGTAAGGATCTTGATACGAACAAGTACCCACGATCTAAAATCTGAAACATAAAAATAAATGGTTAAAAAAATAAATGAAGATCAGATCTCCATACCTCGATCCTGTGGATGTCTCGGGATCTGATCGTAGCCACGCACGCGCTTGACCTCTGTTGGTATCCACACGGAGCCGCCTAATCGGAGCATCGAGATCATCGATGTACTAGCACCTTACAGATCTCGCTCCTCATCCTTGGATTTTGATCTCTTCTTCCAAATCTTGAAGAAGAAGATCGCTGCGCGAACTCTTTCACGCAGATCCGATGGGATCTGAACCAGATCACCATGAAGAGAAGAAGAACCCTTCTTCTGTTCTTCTCTCTCTTTTTCTCTCCTTAGATCTGATCTCTATCAGATCTTGGCATGGAGGATGGAGGAAAGATGGCGTTGGGGTGTAAGAAAGAAAAGATGGTTGGCGATGAAACAAAAACCTTGTCTTAAAGAAACGTCTCCATCTCACATGCTAAAAATTGTTCACGCCCCATATTTTTTGTCGCACCAAATATGATCCCTTCTTTCTCAATCAGATAGGATTTCAAATCATCAAATGGATGGATGAGATGTGGAGGTGTCAAGAAAAATAATGCAAGAAAGAAATCGCCCAACCATAACCTCACGCACGCACATTTTGTTTAGAAAGTTTTGTCACACAAAACAATTTTATTCCTCATTTATTCCATGCGACAATTAGATATGATTTGTTGTCATTCAAATCTAGGTTAAATGGAAGTTTTATATCAAGAAAGAGTCCCAAAGTAAGGGGAGATGCCAACTATTAGCGCCTCACAATGTTTCACGCATGCTAAGAGAAGAGCACGAGAAAACCATCGCATCCTCTGATTTTTGGCGTGATATCTAGAGAGAGAGTCCCAGGGGACCAAGACTCTTCAAATCAGAGTTCTTCTGGTTCAAGTTAGGCCTTAATCGGATTCAAATCGAATCTGAAACAAGCTAAATTTGAAAAAGCCGTCAAGCCTGATCTAATGAGGCTTGAAATCCAAATCTGATTTGGATAATTTAACCCAATTAATATTAAATTAAATTAAGTCTAATTAAATTAAATTTGATTTAAATTAATTAAGACTTAATTCATAATTTAATCAGCCCAATAAAATTACAACATTTGTAATTAAGTCTCCATGCTAATAATTAGCAGCTGCCAAAATTGTAATGATTACAAATTAGCAGTTTCTAAAATTCAAACTATTAATCCGATTGATAATTCGAATATGATCCAAGCTATTGATCAGGTCATGCTCTTTTTATGTGTGACTTCTCAGATTCTATTCTGTCTGGTAGTGAGACATATCATGATCTCTATCACAGTATCATCGAAACTCTTTTCGATGGTTTGAAATGATTCCAACTCACCTCAACAAAGATCGTTGATCCAAAAATGATCTTAGTGAGTTCTCATGATCCACTAGTAATGTCTAGCAACATGTAGTGACAATCCAGTAGAATAGAAAATGAATCTCTAGGTGTAGTTATCGTGTGATACAATCTCTATCGAGAGTCTAGACTTGACGGAGATCATAGAGAACTCGTCAATACCATCGTCAGTCATATGCTAGATTGGCTCAACTCGAGTTCATTTGTGAATTTCGTAGAAATTTTTTTTCAATATTTGCACTTACTCTAACCAGAGATTTTTCTGAACTCAGTCTTACGAATCACATAAGATTTTTTCTTTTCTGCCAAAGTTGATAGATTCCATCTAGGTGCATCTTACTCCAAACAGCGAATCTGAACTTACATAGCCAACATACACAGCAAGGACCCATATAGCTAGGGACCAAAGAAACATACAGTCAAACTATGTAGTCTCGCTACGAATAGCCAATACACCGTAGGTCAAAGGATCAGTCATACCACTGCATTATCGAAAAAGATCACTGACGAGTGAGTAGACATCCAAATAGTTTCTCATGTTGGTCACGCTCAATGCAAGTTGTTCTCTAACAATCACTTGTATTTTCACTCCAATGTCTTTGCACCATAGATTCGAGACTCATCTGTCCTAAAAGGAGGTGATCCGTGCATCGATATCGAATGGATTGATCACTGTCCTTCATGACAATCTTTCGATCGGAAGCATTTAGAAATTAACCACTAATGATGTATGTCTCAAATTCTCAATACTTTGAGAATATATAAAATCATTTTTGTTAATTTTTAAGACAAATCATGGACACATATTACATGATTGGTAATAAAGACTGCCCAATAAGTACAAAACATGCTCTAGCAAAAGGTATGTGTCAGTCAAGATTGATTTATAGGACACACATCTAACAGAGAAAGCATGCTCCTAATCCTCTCACAGATCGTTCTGTTCATCCTCTCAGCAATCTCATTCTGCTGTGGTGTCTTAGGCACCATCTTCTCCAACTTAATGCCATTCTATTAATAGTATTTATCAAAAGGACCCTGATATTCACCCCCATTATCCGACTGTATGCACTTCAGCTTTCATCGAGTCTCCCTTTCAACAAAGCTATGAAATTGCTTGAATATATTAAGCTAGCATTTGGTCCTTCATTTTCAAAGTATATGCCCAAATTTTTCGAAAGTGATCATCAATAAAAGTCACAAAGTAAGGGCATCCACAAAGAGTTTTATCATTCATAGAAGAACAAATAGCACTACGAATAAGATCTATCAGTTTTTCTTCTAAAGAAAAAATTCTGAAAAGAAACTCGAGTTTGCTTACCCATCAGATAGCTTGCGCATATCTTCAATTCAGAATCATTAATAGAAAGAGCATTCTTCTTGCCCAAAATTGACATCCCCTTTTGGCTCATATGTCTCAATCATCGATGCCACAATTCTGAGGTAGAAGGTTCTTCCACTGCGTTCAGCTCCCCCTTATCGAGCTTGGCTTGTATAAAATAGAGAGAGCCTTGCTTGATACCTCTGGCTGCTACTAGCAATTTTTTGGTCAGCTTTCATTTGCCGTCTTCAAACACATTGTAGTAGCCCTCCTCATCTAATATCCCTATCGACAATAGGTTCAGATAGATATTTGGTACATATCGAATATTCTTCCACATTAATCTATACCCCAAGCTTGTGATTAGCACAATATCTCCGATGTCAATGATTTTTGATTCTCCATCATTCTCCATCTTTAACATCCCAAAATCACTAGAATGATAAGACGAGAATAATTTATCTTGCTATAACATGATATGAAGCAACCGAATCAATCATCTAGATAGAGTATTGGTCAGTAGTATCTGTAAGATCATCATTTGTTGTGCCACAAACAATGATTAGCTCTCCACTTGAAGATACTGTTGTCATCTCATTGTCCGAGCTAGAGTTACCATCTGATTTATTTTTCGACTTCTCCTTCTTCAATAATTGATAGTCTTTCTTAAAGTGGCCCTATTTGCCACAGTTGTAACATCTACCATTTTGAGACTTAGATCTCCCCCATGATTTAGCATGGCCATCATCCAAATTAGATTGGGAGTTACTGTACTTGATTTTTCCCTTTCTTTTCGTGATAAGGGCCTCATTGTAGCTCGAGACCCCTTGCTCCTTTCTTCTGACCTTCTCGTTAAGCATATAGTCTTTCACTGTTGCCAAAGCTATCGACCCCTCCGATGAAGAATTACTTAGAAACACTATCAGAGTTTCTCAACTATTGGACAAGGAACTCAACAATAGTAAGGCCTAGAGTTCCTTATCTAATGCCATCTTCATCGTGGCGAGCTGATTCACTACGTTCTGAAAGTTACTTAGATGCTCTACCACGAAGGTCTCCTTTTTATATTTCATATTTATTAGTTTGTGAATCAAGAACGCCTTGTTTTGCACTGTTTTTCCTTCGTATAGACTTTTCAGTTTCAACTAGAGACTATGGGCATTAACCTCTAATGAAACATAGTGGAAGAAGCTATCATCAATCCACTGCTGGATGAGCCTAATGATTTTGCAATTCAGTTTCTTTCATTTTCTATCTGATATCTTATCAGACTAAGCGATAACTCTCTCAATTGGATCGTGAAGATCTTTGTAATAAAGGAGGTCGTCCATGCGAAGCTTTCAAATCAAGTAGTTGATTGATGTTAGTTTAATCATAATGCTCGATGAAGATTGATCCTCCATCTGTTCGTGTCTCAACTCTTTCTTTAGTATTCTGGATTCGATAGAACCAAGTTCTGATACCACTTATTGGGATTTGAGTACTAAAAGATTATGGATAAATCGAAAGTAAAAACTATACTAATGATAATACCAAAAGCACAGAGAAATTACAGCAATCGCAAGAACACCAAAATTTTTTCATGATTCAGCCTAAGTCTACATCCATATAAAGACCAAAGCAAGGAGTTTTCATTATAATAATAGTTTAAAGTATAAAAAATATTTTTCTGACACCATATTGAAAACACCGCTCTTGATACAAAAAAGAAGAAATCTAGCATTAAATAAACCTTCAGAAGAACCCTCTTTGATGAAATAACTCTAAACCAAAGTTGAGCGAACTCCAATTGACGTTCTTCGATCTTTTTTTCTTAAATGAAGCATCTTCCAAGCTTCTCTTCTTCTCTCTCCCTCTCTCCTTTTGATGGCTCATGGCCTTCTCACGGCCTCTTTTTTTGTTTTTTTATGTTCTGTTCTTCACATCCATAGGCCACCTTTTATAGACAAAAGGTAGAGTCTTTTACAAACTCATTTTCTACGCACAAGAAGGCTCCCGCGGGCTCTCGCATCTCCTTATTCTGCAATCAAAAGATTTCCACGACAGAAAGATTTTTCACATGTTTCTACACGCTACCCAGACTATGTGAGACTTTTTTCCTTTAAGGTGGTGAGTTCTATACGAGAGAGACCACACCAATGCTTATACAGGGCCAAAAAACTCAAATAATACTTTTCAACTAGCTTTTTGGATGAGATCTTGAGTTGTTACAAGTGTCCTCTCCATTGAGGGGTGTTTAGTTGAAAGAAGTTAAAGCTTGAAATCAAAATGAGAATGAATAATTTCTTCCAACCATTTGGTTAGAAAAAATCCTATTCCGATTCGATGAAATGAGAATTCCCTTACTAAAAGCGTTGCTATAAATGACAGATCCAATCTATCTAAAATTCAATCCATACTCTTCTCTAAGAATTCAAATTTTCATTCTGATTCCAATTTCAATTTTGATCACGAATCAAATGCTTTAGAGGATTTGGCTATTCTGATTCTAATCTATTCCAATTTTCATTTCGATTCTGATTCCGATTGCAGGCTAAACACCCTCTGGATTCTTTTATAGCTTCGTCATGTGCTTGCTATCTCATCCTTTTAGAATAAAGCCAAAATTTCAGGATTGAAATTTTTTTTTCCATAAGTGAGAATCATTATAATACAATATATTAATATGAATTATAATATGATAACGATTATGATTATAATATTATATAGTAATTATTATAGCAAGAATTATTTTTAGAGAAATTATGATGCAAAATATGATTAATAACAATTTTATTTTTATTAGAATTATCAAAAAAATATGATAATAATATAAGCCTAGGCCTGGAATATTGTAGGTCATCAAAATTTTTCATAAGAGCATGCTTACTGATTATTCGGTGAAAATAATTCCATTTGGACACAGCATCCCTTGTTCATGAAATGTTTTGGAAGCATAGAGATTAAACATTTTTTCTGCAAATTCTCTTTTTGGAAAGTTTTATTCAATACTTCCAACCCCCTGCAATTTCATGACATGGGATTATCTGAATAAAAATTGATACAATTGATGGTTCTGGCGAAACTAATAAATTTGGACAGATATCCTGTAATAGGCTGAGGTGAATGCACCACTTACAAAGCTTGCAACCCTTCACAAACATGGCATGCAGAGAAGGTAAGCATGAACTAACCTACCTTCCTGACACGAGATTGACGAGAGCTGGGTTTCCGTAGAAGGCATCAATGTCCAAATCCTCGGTAGAGGATGATAGCATCATCAATGCAACCACAATGGATCGCATGCTTGGCCTCAGTTGAGGGTTCTCATGTGTGCAGGCCTTTGCAAGCTGGGCCATCTGGTTATTTTTTTTAAGAAAAAAAAGGAAGAAGAAGAATAAGAGAGAGAAAATAGTTATAAAAGAAAATGATTGTTAAGATTAGTTTCCTTAAGCATTTTATAGTGGGCTATGTATGCACCTTATGAATGGAGTCAATTGGATAGTTGTCACCTAGCCTTGGATCGACCAGCTTTTGCAGATGCTCTCTCGGATCAGGTTGGCTAAGAGCATCCTCAAACTGTCAGATAAAAGATCGGATAAGAGTAAATGTACTAAATTCTATTTAAAAATTTTATGTCTTGCATGATGAACTAAAGTCCAACATTCCACGCGACATAAGGTTCAGTTTTGTCAGCAGAGGTCTATTGTGAGGTAAGAAGGCAAAATAAATGGACTCTGCCATGGCAAAAATCTGATCCTACAATCAGATAGATAGCTGTCAGCATTAGAAATGCAGATACTCCAACCAGTAATACAGGAGGAAGCCAAGTATTTTAGCTCTCATATAAGAAAATAGCATCAAGCAGAAGAAAAGCTAGCATATTACTACAGCTAGCATATTACTACAACAGGATTAGATATACTGACCAGACCAACTAATCCCTTAAATTCTGTTGCCTCTCCTGTCCTCACCACAGCTGCTTTGGCTGAAATAAGTTCGTATAGGACAACGCCAAATGCATACACATCCACTTTGGTAGAGACATCACCTAACTGAGCATACCTGCAAGAAAATTGCAAATTATATGTGCAAATTCCCAAAAAAAAAGGGATATGCAATGCCAGAATATGGTTCTCAATAAAATTTCCAAATATAAGAAGTAATATACAAGTATTTGCCTAGTACAGCAAGACAACGCAAATGACCTTTTGTGGCAAGAGTTTGCAGAACATGGAGGATGGATGAAAACTTAAAACATATGCAACTATCTTTAAACTGTGGTTTTCCACCCAAGACTCATTGGGATATCTTACGCCAATTGACTGCACTGGAATAGAACTATATTGAACACCAAGCATTCAGTGAACAACAAAAAGTCTAAATCAAGATTTCACAGAGAACAGTGGAATGGATGACAGGTCGCAAATAATACAAGTGAAAGTTAGAATACCTCCACTATATTCATGCAAAAGTCTTTTCATCGAAAAATCAGCGAAATTTTGCTCTAGGAGCACAAAAGTCGTCTCGTTACCACCACCAACTTTGAAGTTACAGAGAACTATGCCGTCGCAGCATTATTTTGTCACCACTAAAATTTGCCATAATTTTGAGTATAAAGGAAAATAGACCAATTTACCTCCATTAAAGGAGGCCAAAGAAGAAGGGATGAATATGATGAGGTACGTGTATTCCATTTCAGCAGGTTCTTCTTTATTACTACTGATAATTCAGGACAAATTGAAGCAGCTGTCAAGTCCCAAAAAACAAAAAAAAAAAAATTTAAAAGAGTTCCATAGTTTAAGCAATCACATGGATTTGGTATACACATTTTTCTAGCGTATGCAAGGTCCATTCACCAACTTAAATATAAGGGACTAAGAATAATCAAGGGTATGGACAAGCACAAAGAACATTATTACATACTGCGACACATAATAACAATTTGATTATTGAAAATGTCAGAATAAAATGCTCACTCTGGAGGCATGTAACCAAATGTTCCAACAGCACGAGTAGGATCTGGCAAAATTCCAAATTCAGTAAGTTTTGTTAACCCAAAATCTGCAACCTGCATGACAAGCACACAAATATTATAAAATGCGTGTTGATGTTCAGCCTTCCAGGTGACAGGAACAATGGTGACCTTTCCACGGAAGTTCTTATCTATCAAAATGTTTGCTGATTTGATATCACGATGTATATATTGTGGAACTGTCTGCTCATGCATATACTCTAAAGCCCTTGCAGAATCAAGAGCAATCTGCACTCTAGCAGACCACGGCAGTGGATTCCTACCTGAAAGCAGATATATCAGTGGGAGCTGTTCAACTTACTTTAAAGATTAATAAGAAATAAATCAGTTTGCAATTTGCACTTTGCACTTTGCAGTTTCATTTACCTGACCCACGCAAATGTTGGCTTAAATTGCCATTCTCAATATATTCATAAACAAGAAATAAAGAGTCCTTGATGCAATAGCCTAATAAACGCACCTGCATTTAAGCATAAGCAATAGAATTATAAAATATTTTTAAAAAATAAATGACATTAGCACAACAAGGTCAAATATCAATAAGGCAACTGAATCACATGAAGAGCAGAACAAAACAGATGTCAAATTAACATAGAATTGGCCGGTATCTAAACAATGAATGATATTACTACAATGAGGCCAAATATCAATAAGGCAACTGAATCACATGAAGAGGGGAAAATAACAGATGCCAAATTAACATAGAATCGGCCAATTAGGGGAAGGGTAAATCCTCGCTATATGTAAGCTCATTAGATGCAGTGTATAAATTATGCTTGACTACTAGAATGCAAAATTTTTTATTAACAGACTTGAAGAAATCAGAAGAACAAAAATGGGTATTATAGTATAAATGACTGCTATTTTTAAAGCTGAAACACCTGAATCCAAGGAATTCATAATTTCATATAGATACAAAAGCTACTATGATGTAAGATAGTTTCATCAACAGTCACGAGCAGTCCAAAGTTCTTGGTATGAGAACTGAGAGAGAACTGTAGAAAAGCCAGCTTAGGGGAATAACGTGACTCAAATATGCATTAGAAATTAATACCACAATTAAGAATTTCTTTTACAATGAGTTTTAAAGAAGAGAGAGTTGGGGGGAAGAGGGGGGGGGGAGGAGAGAGGAAGATGCTAGGAGAAGGGAATATTTTCTCTTTTCTTTTGCCGGTTAATCATGGCAGACTTTCATGTTTTCAACAAGTGGACAAACGTAGAGCTAACTAATAAAACGAAAATGCATTTGGCCATGTTTGTTAAATAGAAATTTGCTAGTCTGGTTCATTCTCACAAGAAAAGGATATATGTTACAGTATGCTAAAGAGAGCAGTCAACTTGCCAAATTTAAGTGATGAACATGGGTCAGAACTTTCAGTTCTGCCAGGAATTCTTTAGATGCTTGCATATCCATCTTCTTGATTGCAGCTTTCTGCAAGAAATGAGTATAAAACAACTAAAGCATTATGTTCACACACACACACACACAGAGAGAGAGAGAGAGAGAGAGAGAGAGAGAAGGGAGCATTGAACAGATTCACATTATATTGCACATGCAAAATACTAAAATCATATGAACTGATAGAGCTTTGAAAGGATCAATCATAAGCAAATTCAGGTCAAGCAACAAAATGTATAACATTTAAATCTACCAGGCTCAAAGTAAACAATTAAAATGAAATAAATTAAAGAAATAGAATGTAAACTAGAATGCATGCTTGCATGCATGCACACAGAGTGTCAAGTTAGATTGTTGGTGAGAGCATTTGGCTTTGAATGCTTCCTAATGAAAATCAGGATAGCCCTCTGAAAGTGAAAATCATTTTGGTGGTCTCTTGCCTCAATATCAAGGGGCACAGAAATCCAAAATAAAAACTAGCAATAAAGCAAGCAAAAGTATGTTATAGACTACACAAATTGCAAATCTTAATCCTGATCTAAATATTTTGAAACTTATACAGGTCAATATTTAGCTGTTTTGGATGCTTCTAAACTATATATCAAATCAAAACATGGTATCATGCCATAAACTTGCCCATTTTCTATCCATTTGATGCATGGTTAAAAGGAATAAAAACTACATGATTTTGAATTCTAGTCAATATAGAGGCCGTAGTTCATGATCAACAATATAGGTTTCTTTTTGAGCAGGCCATTATAATTTTTCATTGCAAAGAGTTGGGGCCAAATGCTCTCAAAAACATTCCATTCTCTCTCTCCCCCCCCTCTTTATTCTCTCTCTCACTCTCTCTCTGCAAATGCATACATGCATGCATGCATATATAATATTTTCGATATATTCATACCAATAAAATACTTTCATGACATAATATTTTGATTACCATATCAAATGAAGGACAAGCACGATTTGATTCAATGAACTCATAGGTAACAACAATAGTAAGTCTACTGGCTATTGTCTTCAACAGAATCTTAATATGTTCCAGAAAAGGGTTCATCCTATCACCAAATTATTAGCAATGACAATGTTGATCATCAAGGTGTTAAAAATTCACTAAAGCAATACCTACTAAGATAAACGAATACCAAAATGCAGAATTTGTATCAAATGGTTGGTGGATACTGTTGATTAAGTGATGAAGACTTAAAATGAGAAGAATTGGCTAGAGCTTGACAGGAATAGCAAACCAAATTTCACAGTTATATACTCATATCCTGGAGCGACATTTTATGTTCTTCAAAAAAATAATCAGTGCATAAAAGTAATCTGCTTTTCTTTGCAATTTCGACCTCTTTTTGAATCCATTTCTTAGTTGAAGGAGAAGAAGATAGCAAATCATGAAAGGAGGAAAACTAATTACACATGGACAAGGAAACTGCTCAAGTCCCAGAACATAAATATGAAAATGATGGTGCAACCAACCTCTCCCCTCAGCTCAGCATAGTAAACAGCTCCAAAACCACCTTCACCAATTTTACTACTCAAGCTGAAATCATTAGTAGCACCAGCAAGCTCTTCATAAGAAAACTCAACTGATTTGTCCACAGCAAATCCTGGTAGCTGGGAACCACTGCCCTCTTGAGGTGTTTGACCTGAGGCATCTGCACTTCCTATATTGCATAAGGAATAAATCTTAGTAGCCAACTTACAGATGTTTCTCAACAAAGGAGCCAGACATTTAGCAGGCATATATACCAACAGACTATATGATCTATTGGCTCAAATTAGTAGTAGTAGTAGTAGTCATCTTCTAGATTTCTTGGAGCAAACTCTCTCAAAGACCAAAGATGCACAGTTTGTCACAAAACAAGCTAGTGAACCTCCAGTTCCATCTTGATTTCTTCACCGCTAAGAAAGTGCTTGAGATCAATCTGATCCCCACACAAATATTCAAAAAGAAACCAGCTAATTTAGAAACTCCATTTTCCATGGATTAACGAGTAGGCAATTAACTTATTATATCAAATAGCCTGGCAAAAAACTTCAAATAGTGTATGATTACAGGACAGCAGAAACTGCAGAAACTTTTTAGTCAAATCTGTCAAGATTACTTCCATTGTTTGGCTTATGACACATTAGAAGCTCCATCAATGCCACAATTTCATATCAGGGCATATCAAACTATAGTTACTATACAGGAACACGGACTTGATGTATCACCTCTTCATTGAACATATTGTAACAGCATTCGGACAAGAAAGATTAGAATGTCATCCAAGGTCATACAAAAAAAAAAAAAAAAAAGCCTCAAAAGCACAACACAATCTTCCACTCATTGCAAAATTAAGTCCAAGTTCAATGATAGTCATTTCTCTAGTCAATACGAGTCATTGTTGGTCTACCAGCATAACAAGCATATCAGCCTACCAAGACTTATGACAAGAAAGTTCCGAAAATAAGACCTAACCTTCTTCCTAACATTAAATGCCCTTTTATGGGTCAATTATATGCCTTGGGATCTAGATAAACAAGAAAACCAGAGTTGTTGTTTTGAAGTGGCTAATATGAAAACTGGAGACATGCAACTGAGATTCTTAATAAGATAAGCATTCAAAACCTCGGAAATTGCACAAAAGCATCAGATTCCAGTTCCACCTTGGAGATGAAAAGAAGAAACATGGGAAAAAGGTAATATCAGTTAGATAAACTACCATGTCCATGTAGAATGGCACTATCTTCATATGTTGATGGAAGCAATGAAGCTTTCCTCCCCTTCTTTCTCCTATACACCCCAAAATATGTACAAATGGCTGCTACTAGAACAGCAACTAGTGCAGCCACAGAAATTCCAGCGATGGCTCCAGCTGACAGTCCTGATTGAATACAATGCTAAAAGTCATGAGGTCCACAATGAGACATATCATCAACGCAAACGATCAAGAAAGTCCTGATTACTTTTGCTTTTGCTGCGAAAAAGAGGAAAAAAGATAATTGCATGCCGACATTAGGGAAAAAGGAAAAATTTAGGATGAAATTTATAAAATTCAAGAACATTAAGAAACAAACAACATTTGTTTACCATGACGAAAGTGTAAGGAGGGGATAGCTTCCATTTGGATCTGCATAAGAACATACAAAAATTTTAATCAAATCAATTCCAATTTGTGCTGATGAAAAAGGCTAACCTATAAAATTGAAACACAGCTCTGTTTCAAACTTCAGCCCTGAAAAGCAATATCTAAGGGAGTTTCTTATGGCAAAACCATCAGTTAAAATAGAGAAAATGAGTCTACTAAGAACTTGCAACAAAGCAAGAAAGAATACAGATCGAACAACTATTGACCTTCAGATCAAATTTGCATGTAAAATCACCATTAACCTTCTTATTGCTATGCATGATCCATTTGTAAGCTACAAGGAAGCACAATGTTGAAACCATTTGTTTTACTACAGAACTGCAAATTACTTGCAATAAACCAAATTCTTTTGCCCCTTGAACGAGATTCTTAGTGTGATTTTAAGGATCTTATCCAAAAGACTTGTGGGACTAAATCCTTAAAATAAAATCACTAGCCTTGATAGGCAAACCTGTAGGAATTGCACACCAATGTAGTTAATAATTGATTATAGAAATCTCATCCAACAACTTACTGACATCCATTTGGAGAATATGCCAAAAACAATGAAGAAGAGTAAACAAACAAGCTTAAGAGCCTCCTTAGTCCTTTCCGTCCACCATAGAAATAAATTATTTGCTACATCCACATACTATTTTTTCTGGATTTGTTCTCCATAATGAACCCAACATTGTAAATTGTGATCCCTCTGAATTGGATAGGGAAAAAAAAAATCTCTGTCCAACATTAGAAAGTGAATAAGTTTTCATTAACATTCACACATTTTCTGCATCCCACAATCTTCTATCATCAATTAGAACATCCTTCTTGAAGAGAAAAGATCCAAGTCAACATACCTAACATCATCGGTCATGGTTCAACCACTTGCTAACTAATGTTTCAAAAGACAACTGCTGTATGTGGGCGGTCAAGGGGCCGCACAGCACATATGCATTATGATGGCCATCAAGGGAATACATAGCGCATATGCATTACAAGCGCCATATGCCAGTGCATATGCGGCGAGTATTTTAAATACTTGAAATTAAATAAATACATTACATGCAATGATAATAGAAATATTTTTACAAATAATAGCAACGTTAATCACCATAATGTTTAGCATTTAGTGATCATGACTTCATACTTAATTCTTACTAAAAATAACTAAAGCACAATGGACATATCCATATTGCTAATATACACGTATCAAGCCCACTTGAAACCCATATCCAACCTAACCACTAGGTTGAACCTGCTTTATTCGCAATAAGTGTGGTGATACATACAGTCACACAATGCTAAAAGAGCTAGATATGCTCATACAATAATAAGTATATTGCATTTACAGCTGCACAATACTAATCTCCAAAAGATGCTAAGTGAACCATCTTTTCAGCCCATATGGGGCCGGACTGAATATAGGAGCTGCATGTAGGATACGTGGTTAGGTCAAAGGAGTGCATACAGATCTGTGGCCACACATTTGCGGTCTTATGCACCAAATTTTAGAACAATGGCCAACCAGAGGATGCTGAATTTACAATTAACTTCAATTGATTTCCATGGAATAAGAAAACCTGAATTTTTCAAAGCTTTGTTTCACCGGCTTTGTTAAAGTTCCATACTATCTACTCTGGTTACACAGTTGTGGGTATCATCAGCAGAAACACCAAGAGAACTCGTTGCTGACTTGGATTTGCAATTCTAAGATATATAAGCATACAAGACAAGAGCAAACTATAATGCGATTCTACATTTGCTAAAGGAAAAATTAATTTTTTACAACTTGTACCTTGGGGATCCTTCAATGGTCGATGTAATCCTGTTTTGAACTAAAAAGAACAAAACTTGTATATCGATCATTTTGTATTTCATAAGAAGCTTGTTATACCAACTTTCATTCACTTTATTAAAAGTTCAACTACTATGAACTTCCTCGCAAGCATAACATCACAATAAGGTTAGATATCATGTGCACAAATGCAATTAAATTTTTCAGTTAAACTCTCTAGCACACCATTCATACCCAAGGCACTCCTAGTACTATCTTCCTTGTACCTTTTTTCACCTGTTACACCATCTCTGGTCCTCCCATTTCAATCCAAGCTTCCAGCAACCAACATAGATATCCGTATGAATCATCCTAAATGTCTAACATATATAATTGGCTTGTACAAGTCGTACTGCTCCTTATTATAGACCAATCATGGATGACCAATTTCTATACATTAGAGTCCTTACTCCTTTCCTTTATATAAGGCATCTTAATGTACCTCTTCCCCCTCCCTTCTGAGATTTTCCTACTTTTGCTTAAATACTACTGCTTGCAGCAACTAGTAAAGTGCACCATCCCCTGCCAAAACTCAGGGGACACTTCATATATCTGTTTCTCCAAATGCCAAAGTTCAAATTTCCTACACACCTCCCAGTATGCACACTTCCGAGACAGCCAACCAATTGAGACCTTTAACCCTTATGACCTATGTACATTTAAACTGAGCGGGCAAATTAGCCAAACAATCTAAACTTTTATCAAAATTCCACCATCCCAACAATGAAGCTAACAGCCAGGTACCCAATTACTTCTAGAATCATCTAAAACTAGCAGCACGAAGCAAAGAAATGCAAGGATTCTGATTGCAAAAGTAGTTCCAAAATCCAAAGATCCCATCTTTCCTAATCAAAAAGCATCAAAATTCAATAAAAAACTGACCTGTCGTCGGGATAAAGACAATCCCCTCTCCCGCACTAAAGTTGACACCTTGATTATACTTCTGCAGCAGATCCTCCTGCCCCGACAACCTCCACTCGGCCGCCACAGAGCTCAGATTATCCCCAGGCCGAAGCGGGTACGTCACGAACAATCCATAATCCCTCGACACATTCGCATTCCCGCAGGAGCAATTCACCGTGACATTGATATCAACACCGTCCGGAATCTGATTGGCGGAGTAGGAATTGAAGTATTCAAGAGCGCGCACGGTGGTGAGGTTGGAATAGACGGAGGAGGCGATGCTGGTGTAGGTGTCGCCACGGCTAGTCCGGTAGGAGAAGATGTGACCGAGGAAGGCGCCGTCGTCGAGGGGGTCGCAGCGGAAGGAGACGTTGACGCGGGAGTCGGTATGGACGCTGTCCGTGTTGGAAATGTTGGGGTTGTAGAAGCTCACGTTGGCAAGGCTCTCGTCAAAGAGGGAGGAGATGTAGGTGAGATTGGTCTTCGACTCGACGGGGATGTAGTAGGAGCCGAGGGCAAGGTCGCATCCTCGCCGGCACGAAGACTCCGATCGGAGAGGGAACGAAGCTAGGAGGAAGAGGGAGAAAAGAGACGAGGAAATTGATCGAAAGACTAGCTCGAGATCAAGGTTTCTCGATACGGCCATCTTCGCGAGCGAAGCAGAAACCCAAACCCTAGACTTTGAAGCCATGGCGAGAGAGAGAGGGTGGAGGAAGTCGCGACGGCGCCCGCGAACGTTGACGGCGGCCTGGGAATTTATTTTTGTTTTAAATCGGTGTTCGGCATTGAATGTTTCTAATGCGGGGAAATATGTGAGGCTGGGATTGATAGGATGGATTGGGAATTCGGTGGATGGACGGTTTGGATGCGGGGTCGGGGAGCATTGGTGGGGCCCAGAGAAACACGGTTCCGGTGTTCCAGCGGGCTGTCTCGCTTGGCGCGTTTTTTGACCGTTAGTTCTGGGATGAGCTAAAATGGTGTGAACACTGTTCTTCTCTAGCTGGCAAATGGAAGTTTGGTTCAAAGGGTCGCATGGGGAGTAATGGACTGGTTCATGTGAGTGGCTTTGTCACCGGATATGGGCCAGTTTGGTTGGGAAACTTCCTTTGAGCAATAATTACAAGGAGTTTGTGACTTGTGGCCAAATGCTTAGGTATAAATCATAATTATTCATCATTAATTAATTTATCTTACTCTATTCTAGAGTCATGTTACTTTTTCATGATAAACTATGTTTTTTTTTTTTTTTTTTTTTTTTGGGGTGCAAGATAAGCTATGCGTTTAATAAATTATATCGACAGGTGCGCCGCTTTGCAATCTCACATGAGATGTACGTGGGCAACGGGAGGGATGATTGGACAGTTATACTATCACAAAATAAAATAAAATAAAATAAAACAAAACAAAACAAAGGGCGGTCCCTTGATTATTTGAATACTTTTGAGAGGGTGCTTTGGTCAGAATTTTATTTTTAAAATATTTTTTATTATTTTTTTGGTCATTTATTTTTTTTGAATTTTTAATCATTTAATTTTATTATTATTGTTATTATTTTTTGATGAAAAGATATTATGTTTATTTTTTTTTTGAGTACTTTTAAGAGGGAGTTATTTTTTTAAAATTTTTGATCATTTAATTTTATTATTATTATTATTATTTTTTGATGGAAAGATGTTATGTTTATCCTCTCTATCAACGTTCCAAATTTTGACCCATTATATCTTTTTACAAAAAGCCACTTCTTTTCCATTCTACATAAAGAGACTTCGATATGTTGCGGTAAATCGTAGATCAACTTGGCTCATTTAAAATTTTATTCAAAAGCCAACCCCGCCCCGCCCCCCCCCCCCCCCCCCAAACTTTTTGGAGATGAATTTCAATAACAGCATAATTCATAATGGTACCAAAAATGATGCAAAGTTTATAACTAGAGGACTACATTTGGAGTTGGTGGTTAATGGTGGTATCCCATTATTTGATCTGCTAGCTCCAAGGGCAAAACTTAGGGGAGTGTGGGAAGGTCCAAAGTATGCAAGGCTTATCTTGGAGACCTCTCAAGTTTTCTTGGTTGCAGACTCAGCTATAATGATAGATTAGATTTTAAGATAGAAATTGTTGACAAAGTGTCATCCTTATGGACATTTAGACTTTATCCAAGATATACATCTCTTTTTCATATTTCATATATCTATCAGGAAGCAAATGGAGCAGCAAATTGAGTGATACCTTGTGTCGTGGATCATCTTGATGGTTTGTGGTTGGCTACGGCACCTATCCGATTCTAGGACATTTTTTTTTCCAGTATAGCAGGTTGTATTCACATTAGATGGAAATGAGCCATTTGCCTAATTACAAAAAATATATATATATATCAAATCAACAACTTAGAAAATCTTGTAAAATTACTAAAAAATAATATAGTGAAAATTCTTGAGATCTTTGCATGAAGATTGACCCCATGATAAGCCAACACTACCTTAAGCCCTGATGTATGATGTAACTTTTTATTTAGAGACGGCTTAATTACTTTAAAAATCTTAAGCTTTTTGAAAGTTTTCATTTTTATCTTGAACTTCGATTCGTTGCAATTAGATCCTCAAATTTTTATCATATTGTAATTTCTCCTCTGAGTGCTATTTCTATCAGACGATCGCAACGAAAATATCATATGCTATCATGTGACATAGTGAAAGTTGATATGGCATAGAATTAGTTGACATGGAATCTAAAACTTCTTCTTCTTCTCCATTTCTTCCTTCTAACTATAGTTTTTAGTTTCTATTTCATTATTTTTTCTCTATCTTTTTAGAGCATGACCCACTTGAGAAGAAGAAGAAGATGCGAGAATAAAGTATAGAGGATTAGGATTGATTGTTCTCATCTTATTCTTAGCTTCTTTTAAAATTTAGATTTTTCAAAATTAGCTTTGTGAGTCTATAAGATTAGCTACAGATCAAACGAACCAATAATTTAAATCACTACAAAACCTAGAAGACCTATCAATCACATAATTTTCTAAGCAAATATAAATAATAAAAAAAAAAGAGACAACTAAGATCTCTGTGACCTCAAAATTCAAATTTTTCAATACTTGATTAAAAAGAATGGTGGTGGAAGTAGTCTTGATGGTGATTGTGGCCTCCATGGAGAAGGGTTTAGAGATGGTGATAGTATAGACGGAGGTGCCGATGATGGTGTAGGAGATGATGGAGTTTTAGAAGAGGTAGCGTTGGAAAGAAAGCGATAAAATTAAAAGTAGAAACCCTAGTTATAAGGAAGAAATAGGAAATAAGGTGTTTAGGATTCCACATCAGCTTCTATTATGTATCATATGATAGCATGTGACATTTTCGTCACGATTGTTAGATAGAAATAGCATTCTGGAGAGAAATTATAATATTATAAGAGTTTGAAGATCTAATTGCAACAAATCGAAGTTCAAGATAAAAATAAAAATATTCAAAAGATATAATATTTTTAAAGTAATTGAGTCTTTAGAGATAGAGGAGGAAAATCCTTTCTTGCGGGCAAAAAAGATATATTTGGGTTTTTGAAAAATTTTACTCCTAAGAGCCTATTTGTATGAATGAGTTGAAAATCTCATTGGATTTATGAATTCAGTCAGTAAAATAAATTAGATAATAGGATTATAGGTTGGATTAAGCCTATATCCATAACTATCTAGGATTGATTTTAAAGTGGACCAATAAAACCAATCATGGATAATTATGGATATAAGTTAGTCCCGCTTATAATCTATTATCTAACTAATTTTATTGGTATGAATCAAATAGGATTTTCAAGTCATTCATCCAAACAATTCCTAAATTTATAATTTTTTATTTGGAGAATCCCTTGTGAGATCAAAATGTTGAGGATAATCCAAAATCTTATAAGATGGCACCATCCAAAATATGAACCCATTCACTACACCAATTTATCGAAACAACGACATAGTTTCTCCAGCATATACAAAAATACCACTAATTTAAAACTTTGCCCAGTATTTTATAATTTTTTTCAGAATTAATTATAGAGTATCATTGTTTAATAGAGGTAATATTATTATAGTGATATACAGTAAATATATGCCAGTATAATCATCTATCGGTTTCCTTCCTTTATCAAAAAAGCGATTTCTATGCATTTTTGCTAGCTAATAATATAATTCCATGTAGGACTCCAACTAAGAGCAGTCTTAATGTAGTGGGGCAACAAGAGAATCCTCCCAAACCCAAAAATCCATGGTCCCTCTCAAATTACAAAAATAGAATGGGTAAATATTCCCTCCTATTGATTCTTTTTTCTATTAAAAAAAATCACTTTCCACGCTCCACCCCTTCAGATCTAGGAAAGAGCATCCTCTTTGTGCTTAACTGAAGAAACCTAACCTATGATCCACCACCTTACACCTGCATCCTCCTCCCCTGGTAGATGTTAGAAATAAAGGATTTTGCATAAGAAACTAAAACAATAGATAAACCATAAGAAAAATAAAGTAAGAAAGAAGCAGAGAAAGAACACAAAGTTTACAAGGTTTGGATGACAGATTATCATTCCTGCATCTTTAGGCAATATATCCTTATGCATCTTTTATTGTTCATGATAGGAAACAATTACAAGGAGAAAACAATCTCTAATCTCTCACTATTCTTTCTCTACAATGAGAACAAGATTATAGAACCCAAATCTCAACAATACAAGATAAAAAGAACCCACAGAGAGTTAAAACCATCCCTTAGATATTTTTTCATATAAGAATAGAAGGTAATGGGCATATATATAGGCAACTTCTGTTGAGTTTGACAAGAACTAAAATTATTATCTTTATTGGTTTAAACTATCCATATTCCTATCCTTATCCACTACTCACTTGTTTGAGTTTATCTTCACCACTTCTTTTAGTATTTTAGTAGGACGTGACTTCATCAACTAACACATCTCCCATTTGAAGACAATGCCATCAACAAAACACCAACTACAGATCTTGCCAATCGCTAATCATCATGTAGCTATAAGTTCGAGAGATGTCTTACTCCAATTTAACTTTTCTTGAGTCATAGGCTTCATCAATAAATCCATTGGATTTGCATATGTGTGGATTTTTAGAAATAACACCTTATCATTCTCTACTATGTCACGCACAAAGTAAAAATGAATATCAATGTACTTTGTATGAAAGTGAAAAGCTGGATTCCTCACTAGTGTAAAGTATTTTGTCTGTCACAATACAACTCCAACACATTTCATTTCATATTGAGCTCCTCAAGTAATCACTTAAGTCATATGGCTTCTCTGCAAGCATGCGCAGCTGCAATGTACTCCATTTCTATCATGGATAAAGTCATAATTAATTGTAACTTTGACTTCTAGCTCATGGCACCATCTGCCATTGAGAATACATATCCTATGATAGAATGCCTCCTATCCCTATCTCCAACACAGTCTACATCAACAAAGCCAACACACTCTAAATCTGTAGGCACATAACAAAGTGAATAATTAGAAGCACCCCTTAAATACTTAAGGATCCATTTCACTGTTGTCCAATGATCACTGCTAAGATTTGCCATATTCTAATTGACAGCTCCCATAGCATGTGTAATGTTAGGTCTTGTATACACTATAGCGAATATTAGGCTTCCTATTGCTTATGAATATGGTATTTGAGTCATGTTTGCCTTCTTTGCTTCAGTACTTTGTAATTGCTCCACAGACAACTTCAAATAGATAAGAAAGGAGGTACTCACTGATTTCGCATTCTACATATTGAAGTGCTATGGAACCTTCTCCACATAGAGCTTTTGGATCATCCAGATCTTCTTATCCTTTCTCTCTCATAGTACCTTCATATCGAAAATCTGACTTATAGCTCCTAAATCCTTCGTATCAAACTCCCCAGTCAATTGAGCTTTAAGTGTAGATATACAATGCTTACTATTACCTGCCACGATCATATCATCCATATACAACAGCAACATACAGAAACTATATCATCATAATTATAGAAATATGTACAATAGTCAGCCTCTAATCTACAAAAATCTAAGCTCATAATGAAGAAATCAAATCACGTATACCAACATCTTGGTGCTTGTTTCAATCCATATAATGAGTTATTCAGCCAACAAATTAGACCCTCTTTTCGTTTATCAATAAAACTTTTAGACTGCATCATATAAATTTCTTCCTCCAGGTTACCATACAGAAAAGCAATTTTGAGGTCTAATTGCTCCAACTCCAAGTCCATGGTTGCCGCAATTGGCTAGCATAACTCTAATAGTAGTAAAATGAACAACTGGAGAGAAAATCTCATCAATATCGATACTTAACTTCTGAGCAAAGCCCTTGACCACCAATCTCGTCTTAAATCTCTCAACATTATCCTCATAGTCTTTCTTCAATTTGTACACCCGACGACATCCAATTGCTTTCCGTCCCTTAGGTAGCTCAACAAATCTCAAGTCTTATTTTTCTATAAGGGATTCCATCTCCTCCTCCCTAGCACATCGCCATCTATCTAAATAGATGGACTCACAGGCCTCTTAGTAGGAAATAAGCTTATGCTTCTCTACCAAAACAACATTGGTATTAACAATATTAGTCTTAGACCTGAAAGATGTGATATAGTTGTCATGCCTCGCAGGTGGTCTAATGACCCTCCTAGGATGCCCTGAATCATCTAATGTCTTGACATATGAACTATACTAATGAGATGAATGAGAAGTCTATGATCTATACTCGTCATCTACCACTCTATCATCAAGTTGCACATCATTGGATGCATCATATTCCATTGAAATTTTCTTCTTTTTTAGAAATTTAATAGTTTTTTGAAAAGAATCTTCATTAAAAATAATATCTCTGCTAACAATAATCTTGTAGGTAATAGGATCCCATAATATGTACCTTTTTGTTCCTTTCGTATGATCAAGAAATATGCATCTCTTTGAGTTCATGTCAAGTTTGATCCATTTCTCTCTTAGAATCTAAATATATGTATCACAATCAAACATTACAAGAAAAAAATATTTTTGCGACAGAATTATTTATGATGAAAATATTTTTATCGCCACTAACGATATTTATGATGATCAAAATATTCATCATAAATAATTTATTATTTATGATGAAAATAATTTTTCATCATAAATAGTCGCGTATCAGCGATGAAAATTTTTTTTGATCATAAATATTTATTATTTATGATGAATATTTTTATCATAAATAATGTCTCATTTATTTTAATTTTAAATTTTTAAATATTAATGATGAAATTATTTTCATCATAAATAATTTAAGTATTTACAATAAAAAACTTTTTTCATCACCAATAAATTTATTTTCAACACAAATATTATCACCGTCAATATTTGAAAAAAATAAAAAATTTAAAAATTATAAATTATTTATGATGAAAATATTTCATCGTAAATAATTAAATATTTGAGATAAAAAAATTCATTATAAATACTTGATTATTTACAATGAAAATATTTTCATTATCAATAGTTAAAAAGTAAAAAATTTAAAAAATCAAAAAATACTTATTGTGATGAAAATTTTTCATCATAAATAATTAAGTATTTACGATGAAATAAAAATTTGCATCATAAATACTTGATTATTTATGATGAAAATATTTTCATCATCAATATTTAAAATATTAAATATTAAAAAAATTAAAAATTACTTATTATTTGCGATAAAATTTTTTCATCGTAAATAATTAAGTGTTTACAATGAAAAAAAAATTTACATCATAAATACTTAATTATTTATGATGAAAATATTTTCATCATCAATATATAAAAAATTAAAAATTTAAAAAAATTATAAAATTTAAATTCTTGATTTTGTGTAAGGCAATAATATCTATTTTTTATTATAGCTGTATACATCTTTTATCTTTTTACATGATAAAGAAGTAAATATGTGTTATGATCCAGACTGAATTTTGTATATGAAAAAATCATATGAAAATGGGTGATATTCGTGGATTAGAATGAATAGATTTTTTTGAATAAAATGAGCTATACGTTTATTTACGATATAAAATTTATCTGTTTATCGCTGTCACTGTTACTAGTGATATCAATGAATCTTTCTGATGGAGTGTCTATCTTAAGCTGTATGAAAAGAGCCTTCTTTCATGTAGAAATTATATAGTTAAGCAGCACGTTCTAGCATAGCTTTCACGATCTCAAAAGATACCGCACTTTCTGCATCGATCGATGCTCAAATATATCTCTATAGAAGTTTCAATCATGAGAAGACAAACAATACGAGTACTCATCTTTCTAGCAATGCAAAGCATAAATATGAGCTTATACTTTATAACACAACTTGCACTACTCGTAGGTCTACTTTGATTCTAGTTAATTGCTAGATCTTTGATGCTCATACAATTCTTCTTAAATTTTTTAAGCTTGATCCTCATATGCATGCAATATACGAGCTTCTAGATCTCTAACTTTCTATCCCTATCCTATCCTCCAAATCTCAATCTTGATAGATTTTTCTCGTGATCTCAGAATCATCACAATATTCTCATATTCTGACTTTTGAAATGAGAACTTCAAGAAGAAGATAAGCTCCTTGGAGATCGAAGACCTCAAAGCTATCGATCTTCCATAGTACCTATTCCATTGTAAAAGCTGAAGAGTTATTCTTATAATAATTATTAGCGATGTAAATTAATTTTTTCATCGTAATTATATTTTTTATATAATTTTTTTTGAAGAAAAATATTTTTTTGAAAGAAAAATCATAAATTAACTATTTAAATAAAATTTTTTTGATAAATAAAAAATTAATTTTTTTGATGAAATTATTTTGAAAAATTTTTTTAGACCAAAATTTTTTAGATTAAAGAAAATTAATTTTATTTTTGATCATGAATATTTTTTTAATGTCATTTTTTTTGTTAAATTTTTTGGATGCAAATTTTTTTTGGTGGAAAAAATCCAAAATTAATTTTTTATGAAATAGTTATTGGGAAGATTTTTTTAGACTGAAAAAATTTGGAAGAATTTTTTTTTTTAAATTACTAGCGACGTAAACCGAATTTTCATCACAAATAGTCTTTAATTTTTTTTAATTTTTTTTTAAAAAAATTATTTATGATGTAAATTTATTTTTCATCGATAATCATATTTTTAAAATATTATTTTTATCAATTTTTATAAATAAAAAAAATTGTTAATAGAAAAAAAAAATTTATTAGCAATGCAAAAAATTTTCATCAATAAAACCATTTTAAAAATAAAGTTTTTTTATTTTTTGAAAAAAAAATTGTTAGATGGAAATTTTTTTTTGGGTGCTATTTATTAGCAATGGAAACTATATTTCTGTCGCTAATAGCCTTATTAACGATATATTTTTGTTTCCATTGCCAATAATTTATTTCATAAATTTTTTAGAAGAAATTTTTTAGAGAAAAAATTTTTTTAGTGAAAAATTTTTGACAGGACTTATTGATGATAAAAATTATTTTTCATCACTAATAATAATATCAGCGATGAAAATTTTCATCGCTCATAGTTTTACATTTATTAGACGTCAACTCGACGTCCCTTCGCGTGAAATCCTCTTCCTCCCCTCTCCCTCTCCCCTCTTAAAGCTCTCTCTCCCCCCTCTTCGAGCTCTACCCTCCTCTCCCTCTCCCCCGCAAAACCCTCTCCCTCTCCCTCTTCGAGCTCTCCCCCCTCTCTTCCCGCCGGCGACCGTGTCTCCACCGTTGTCACTGCCGTTGCCGTCCGCCGGAGGTATGGGTTCTTCCCACCCTTTCTTTTTGGTTGATTGGGCCACCATGGGGCAAAGGGGGTTGCGGGGGTAGGGGTGGGCGATCGGGGGAGACATGAGGGTCGGGGGTTCGAGGAGCGGAGGGGGTTGCAGGGGTGGGGGTGGGCGGCCGGGGGTGACATGGGGACGGGGGGGGGTCGAGGGGTGGAGGGGGTTGCAGGGGTGAGGGTGGGTGGCCAGGGGCGACATGGGGGCGGGGAGGGGGTCGAGGGGCGGAAGGGGTTGCAGGGGTGCGGGGGTCAGGGGGCGGAGGGGGTTGCAAGAGTGGGGGTAGGCGGTCGGGGGTGACACGGGAGCTGGAGGGTCGGGGGGCGGAGGGGATTACACGATGGGGAGGGAGGAAGGAAGGTCGGTCGGGGCGGTCAGGGAGGGAGAAAGGAAAGAGAGAAACGAGAGAAAAAAAATAAAATAAAATAATAAAATATTAATAAAATATTTTATTATTTGATTAATAAAAATAAAATTTGAATCACGATCCAAATTGGATCGAGGTTGGGTTCCAGATCGACATCCCGATCTAGATTAAGATCCAGATCGGGATCTGATCCGAATCCGAGTTGGGATCCAGATCGCAGGGGGTTGGAGAGGGCGGCAGCGTCGCGGGGGGGTGGGTCGTGTGGGGTAGGTGACGGCGGTGGCGTCACGAGAGCGGGGGTCGCAGGGGCGGAGTTCGGAGCTCGTTTAGGAGAAAAAATATTTAGAAAAAAATAATTTTAGATAAAAAATATTTATTAAAAAATAAAAAAATATTTATTATATATATAAAAGTTAAAATATGGATTGGGTCGGGATCGAAGTCGAAGTCGAGGGAGAGAGGGGTTAATCGATCCGAACCCAATCAGGTCGGCTCTGGGCTGGGCCAAATATCTGCCGAGCCCAGCCTGATGGCCAAATGGGCCCTATTTTTTGGCTAGAGCCTATCCTGAATGGTTTGCGGCCAAGTCCGAAGCCTGACCTAATGGGCCTCGGGCTGGTCCGATGGACCTCCTGATGGTCTGACCCACTTCCAGCGCTATCTGCGAGACTGCCTCCACAGTGCTACTTTTAGTGAATTTGGAAGATGAGGGAGAGGAAGCGGAGGATATTCGGTGTGGGATTGAGTTTCATATTATTATTTTGTATTAATATTATTTTACATGCTCAACTACTTATAGTTTATTTTATATTTATTACATAAATTTTTTAGTGTTACTGCTAAAATTTATAAATTTTTAATTATTCTACTAGCACAATGCACATTGCTTTTTCTTATTATAATTTAATTATTTTACGTGCTGTTTTGTATGCTTTTACTTATTATAATTAAATAAAAAAAATATTTTTATTTTAAAAAAAACTCTACTAAAATTTTTGATGAAAAAATTTCAATACAGAGTTACTCTTTTTTGATAAATTAGAAATCTATCTTTGAATGTATGTTCAGAGATGGTAGTTAAATTGCATTGAGTTGTAGATTCTCGTTCAAGAGTCGATTTTGATCAAGATCGACTCTTGAATATCTCATATTTAAATTTTTTTTAAAATAATAATCTTATTATTGTTAATAGTTGATATTTTATTTTATTATATGGTACTTAGCAGTTATCTGTCTACTGTTCTCTGGATATATGATAGATAGGGTGCGTAGACACCATATTCACATCGTATACTTGAAGAACCATGGAAAAATACTATCAAAATTTCTATAATAATAAAATAAAATATCGATAAATAATAATAATAATAATAAGGTTATTACTTTTCTGAAAGGGATAGGGCCACACCTGTTAGTAATTATTTGAAATGGATAGGATCATGCATTTTTGCTTCATTAAATTGGTAGAAGGAAATTTTTTATATTACTATTCAGTCTGTGTTCTTTAATACGTACTGTTTTGTATAAAATGATCCGTGTCTCGATCCGGATCGAGATTGGGTCTGGAATTCGGATCGAGATTCGGTCCGAAATTCGGGTCGGGATCCGGTTCAGATGAATACCATTAAATTTTTTTTTTATTATTAATAATTTTCATGCTTGTTGTTAGATGGATATCAATAAAAATTAGATGAATACCAAAAATTTTTTTTTTGAATATCGAAAAGGTGTTCGAGATTTTATTGAGTTTGCACAACATAAGACTGACAGTGCTAGTCAGATAAAGTGTCCATGCAAGAGATGTGTCAATATGGTATATCATCACATAATACTTGTTGAGGAGCATTTGCTATGTTATGGTATGGATAAGAAGTATACTTGCTGGATATAGCATGGGGAGGGTGATCCGAATGAAGTTGTGCACGACGATAACGATACTGAAGATGATAGTGATGCTGCTGAACCTATCGAACATGATGATATAGAAGAACTATTGGATGATTTACATCAGATTATTTGTTCAAATATATACTTGAGTACTAGTACATCTAAAGGCAATTCTGATCATGAACACAATATCTGGCTTGAGGTAGAAAAAAATTTTGAACAGTTTGCAAAGCTTGTAAGGAATGCACGAGAGCCACTCTATCCAAATTGTGCAAAGTTCTCCAAGTTAGAGTTTTTGATAAAATTGCTTCATATTAAAATCGTAAATCGATGGAGTCAGAAGTCATTTGATCAAAATTTGACATTGATTAAAGTAGCTCTTCCCGATGGAGAGAGACTTCTAAAATCGTATTCTAAAGCAAAAATATACATGCAAAAATTGAGACTTGGCTATATTCTTATACATGCCTATAAAACTGACTGTATATTATTTTATAAAGATAACAAACAAGCAACTAAATATCCGAAATACAGTGAGCTTAGGTACAAAACCAATAACAAAAAAAAAAATACCTCAAAAGATTTTGAGGTATTTTCTATTGATTTCAAGACTTCAAAGGTTGTATATATCCACAAAGACAGCTGAAGAAATGAGATGGCATCATGAGCAGCGATCTCTGAAGGAGAACATACTTAGCCATCTGACCAACTTCGTATGTGGAAAGACTTCGATGCAATGCATCCACGCTTTGCGAGTGACCCGCATAATATCCGGCTTGGTCTAGCGACAGATTAATTTAATCCCTTTGGCAATTTGAGTACTTTCTATAGTATATGACCTGTGATGCTAGTTGTATATAATGTGTTATCTTGAAAGTGTATGAAAGAACCATTTATTTTTATGTCACTATTAATTTCGGATCTGAAAGCACCAGGTAATGAAATTGATATATATCTATGATCGTTAATCGATGATCTGAAGGAGTTATGAAAAAATAAAGTACAGACATATGATTCTGGGAGTCGAAGAAATTTTAAATTGCATGCTTCGATTTTATGGACCATAAATAATTTTTCTGCATATGAAAACTTATCTGGGTGGAGTACCAAAAGATATCTGGCATGTCCAATATGCAACAAGGATGCGTCCTCCTTACATTTAAAGCATGGAGGAAAAATATGCTTCATGGGTCATCGACGGTTTCTACCCAGAAATCACTCTTGGAGAACCCGTTATAACCAATACTTTGATAGTAAGTCCAACCAGCATCCGTCACCTAAGGAGTTAAGTGGAGCAGAAGTTTTAAAATAACTAGAAGTCATTGAAAACATCAAATTTGGAAAAAGATCGGGTACTCGCAAGCAAAAGCATATTGAAACTGAGCTGAATTGGATGAAGCGAAGCATTTTTTTGAAACTACTATATTGAAAGCAGCTATTACTTCATCATAATCTAGATGTAATACACATTGAGAAAAATATTTATGATAATATCATCGGTACAGTATTGAATGTCTTAGAAAAAATAAAAATAGTACAAAAGCTCATCTTGATTTGCAAGAAATGAGAATTTAACCAGAGTTGCATTTAGTTTGTCGAGGTGATAGATTTTTTATGCCACCTACATGTTATTCGCTATTTGATGAGAAAAAAAAAAGTTTCTGTGGATGGTTCAAAATCATAAAGTTTTCTGATGCTTATGCTTCAAACATATCGCGGTGTGTTGCAACAATGATGACAATATCTCTGACATGAAAAGTCATGATTTCCATGTGATGATGCAACGCTTGCTTCTTGTAATCATGCGAGATTATTTGGGTGGTAATATTCAAACTGTATTGATTGAGTTGGGAGTGTTCTTCTGAGAATTGTATTACCGAAAATTGAAGATTAACTTACTTAAAAAGTTTGAGAAAGATATCGTGCTCATTATTTGTAAGTTAAAAAAATATTTTTTATCATCATTTTTTGATATTATAGTGCACATGACTATTCATCTTCCAAAGAAAGCTCTTTTGGTCGGACCAGTATATTATCAGTGGATGTATCCTATTGAAAGATAAAAAAATTGTATGCACTTTGTCATATGAACTATAAAATATAAATATATTTCTAAAATTTAAATTTATTTTTATTTATAGATTTTTGTGTATCTTAAAAAAGTATATGCGTAATAAAGCACAGTCTGAAGGATCTATAGCAGAAGCATATGTAGCTATAGAGAGTGTCACATTCTGCTCGATGTATCTTAACAATATCAAAACAAGATTCAATCGTATAGATCGTAACGGTGACCGTGAATGAGGTGACAATGAATCGACACTATCTATATTTAAACAAACAGTTCGACCCATTGATGGAAGGAGATATGAATTTATGGACATGAATGAGCAATCCAAGACGCACTTCTACGTTCTAAATAATTATGAAGAAATTAAAGATTTCATTGAGTAAGTACCATTTTAGCATGCTGTTTAATATTCTAAGCAATTTTTTCATATCAATGTAAAATTAAAAATCATGACTTATTATAGTGAGCACAAGAATATACTATCCAGAGAGAATAATACGGATGCTGATAATCGACATAGAAGAAAATTTACAAAATAGTTTGGAGATCTTGTAAGTTGCACTAGTAATACGTTATTTTTAATAATTATAAAAATAATTATTTGAATCAACATAATTTTTTATGTTATGGTATAGATGAAATATAAATATTTCAATAAAGAAGAGGATGCGACCGATGAGTTGTACGATTTAGTATGTGGCTCCGATCGAAGGGTTAACTGCTACGCATCCTGTATCATTGGAGGAATGAGATTTCACACAAGAGAGCTTGAGATGCCATGTCAAACTCAGAATAGTGGGATTGCTACGATAGGATATGAAGAAAAAGAAGAGATTGAATATTATGGTGTGTTGATAGATATCATAGAACTGAAGTATGGGTCTAATAATTCTGTATTCTTGTTTCAGTGTGAATGGTGGGATATTAGCAATAAAAAAATCGATATTCATATCGATCCACACTTTATCAGTGTAAACTTTGCATTAACATGGTACTAGAATGAGCCGTATACATTAGCAACTCAAGCGAAACAAGTAATATATTTGAAAGATCTAAAGTATTGAGGTAATTGGCATGTCGTACAAAGAATAGCATCTAGAGGCATATATGACATACCAACCTGACTAGAGATAGATGAAAATTCAGATTTACATGAAGAGAAAGCTTTTCAAGAGGAAGAATAAATATTAGCCGAGCTTCTTGTTGATGAAGAACTTGTAACAGCTCTTTTGAATAGGGTTGATCTACCATCCAACGAAGTTGAAGCTGATTTTATATTTAATCTTGATGAATCAGAGGATGACGATCAGTTCATAAATGACGATGAGATAGAAGATGATATATTAGTCAATTATTGTGATTCGAAGGAGAACCTACACATCGAGAAAAAT
Organism: Elaeis guineensis; assembly: GCF_000442705.2. Lineage (NCBI taxonomy): Eukaryota > Viridiplantae > Streptophyta > Magnoliopsida > Arecales > Arecaceae > Elaeis > Elaeis guineensis. The sequence continues at coordinate 96,575,727 of NC_026001.2, forward strand.
ATGAATATTGATGAGTAGACCTATATTCTTTGTTGAATCTTCTTTTACAATAATGGTATGCGATATAATTCTATTCATTAGAATATAATTTATTTTTTACTATTATTATTCAATATTATATTTATTTATATGTCAAGAATTGTAGGTATGGTATTAGGAGACAGACGATGACATTCGCGTTTGCAGCCTACCCCTGAGGCTGAGGCGCCTTCACCCATTTCCACTGCCGCACCAGTAGAGTCACCAGAGGGTCCTACACTAACAGGTCTGAGTGAGGATGGTTCGAGTGAGGTAGATTCAAGTGGTATTATTATATTTTTTATATAATAAAATTTATTTTTTTTATTTGAATAGCATCATACTAATGATTTATTTATTATTGTTTCAGGTCAGTCTCCACCGATGATGAGACGAGAATGAGATCTATCGAAGAACCTCGCTCTAGAGCGTTGGAGATACGAGCACCCGAGATAGCATCTCCGTATTGAGATATCATCTGACTACACTCGGCCTATTAGGAGATTGTGTGAGCCATGGCAGACCGAGCTAGGCATCATATGCCGCAACTATACCCCTGTGATGCTTTTCGATTGATGTCACATTGTATGGGCTCAGAGAAAAGTTTTCTACACCTAATTATAGGTAAAATAAATTATGATATGAATATTTAATTAGCATGATATTTATTCTAATATTTGTTATTGACAGGATATATTTGATATTATTGATTTTGAGGAGAATCGCGTGCAGCGAGCTGTGGACGGTCATTTATGTTTGCATTTCAAAGAGTATCACCACCGCATTCATCAGCATTGGTACCATATGATGCAGGACCATGGAGTGGAGGTAGTGCGGCAGCGGCCCTATGACACCATCACTATGGATGATTGCGCTCTCGTATGTCGGCATTACGAGGATCCGGCATATCAGGTTACACATCCAAACTTTTTTTTTTTAGAGTTTAATGATTGAATTATTTATTCTTAAATTTAGTTTGTTACTTACTAATTTGACTGCTAACTATACAGAGACGACGTATCCAGAACACCGCAAATCGAATGAGACAAACCATGTCGCATTGTGGGGGTTCGTGATCATTCGCTCGTCATATGGAGCAGATAGTAAGTAATTTTTAATTAATATATTTTAACTCTCTAATTATTTAAAAAAAATTTAATTAATTATTTTTAAATTACAGAGAGATGCAGAGAGTGGCAAACTTCCTGATATGATCGATATCTACTAGCGGACCCATCAGCCACGGTCAGGAGAGTGGACAACGGAGAGCTAGGAGCTTTTTGTAAGTTTTTTTAATTATTTTTTTCATTCATAGTTTAATTTTCAGTACGAAATTAAAATAGCTATAATTTTAATTTTCAACATTTTATGATAGGTATCATATCCCAACCTACCCCCGAGGGCTCAACTGCACCTACAGATGATGAGATCTATGATCAGGTGCTTGGTACGAGATCCTATTATATCAGGAGTTTAGGGTATGGGATCAATACTCTCTCATCCTCATGCTTGTCCAGGGCTGACATTTATGCTACCTGCGATGCTCGACTGATGGAGGTACAGAGGCAGGCTATTGAGAATCGACAGCAGGTTGAGTAGCGAGCTGATGAGTTGGCTGCATGCATCGACGAGTATCAGCTGCTCCAGATATAGATGATAGAGTAGATAGCACAGATGGAGCAGATGATGTAGCTAATCAGACAGCAACAGACCGGTCCGAGCTCTTTCGAGCGCTCTCCTTCTCCATTCCATTTTTTTTTTGCAGATGCTGATACTTGATGGCCTATTTATGTAGCTTTTTATTTTTATTTTAGACCTCTTATAATTTTAATATAATATAATAAAATAATAAAATTTATTTATAGATTTATTATATAAATTTTTTATTTTATTTTATAGATTATAAATAACAAATATTATAAATATAAATTAAATAAATATATATATTTATAAATTATTTTTAAAAAATATGTGTAAATTTTTAGTGATAAAATTATTTCTGATGAAATATTGATCGCCAAAAGACATATTAACTATGAAAAAATTGGTTATAAATAATTTTTCAAAAAATTTAAAAATATTAAAATTTTATATTAAATTAATAATGATAAAAATAATTTCATCATAAATAATTAATAATTTAGTAGCGATAAAAATTTACATAAAAAATTATCATATTTACGATGAAATATTTATATCACTAATATTTTTTTAAATCTAAATTTTATAATTTTTTTAATTAAATTAATAGCGATGAAAGTGATTTATCATAAATAATTTTTTAAATTATTTTTTTAATGATGTAATATTTTATTATAAATTATTTTTTTATGACCAAAATTTTTTATCTTAAATAATTTTTTTTTAAAAAAATTTAATGATGAAAATTTTTGATCGATAATATCGATTATTGATGATGAAAATTTTTTTTATCATAAAAAATTATCAATAATATCATTATTTATGACTAAATATTAGCGATGATAATTTCATCGCTAATAACTATTACCGATGAAAATCAATTATTAGTGATGAGTTTTTTGCATCGCTAATATCATATTCTGTTTTAGTGAAATATACGAAGAAAAAAATAATTTAGAGGCTTGCAGATCCAACCTCGACAGGAATCTTTAACCCAAAAGAGACTATAGGTGTCCTGTTCACCAAAAAATAATCTATGCTTACAACTTCAACCCAAAATCTTTTATCAAGCCTTGTTGTACTCAACGGGCTTCTGGCAAGTTTCATGAGAATCCTATTCATTCTCTCAACAACACCATTCTAATGTGGTGTCACAAGAACTGTCAAGTGCCGCTTGATCTCATGTTCATTGCAAAAGGCTTCATTTTTTTGATCAAAATTCTCCTCCATTATCAGTACAAAGATATTTTATTTTCAAATCTTATTTATTTTCAATCGAGCTTTGAAATGCTTAAAGTTTTTTGATACATCTAATTTGCTCTTGAGCATATAAATCCACATCTTTTGAGAATAGTCATCAAAAAAAGTAATAAAGTAAGAATTATCTTCCAAAGAAATTACAAGCGCCTCTCAAGTATTAAAATAAATCAACTCGAGAAAATTTCTATTTCTATTGTGAGACAAAGGGAAAGAAAGTCTACGCTACTTTCCAAATAAATAATCTTCATAGAAATCCATAGAGGCAAACTTATAACCAGGAAAAAATATTTTTGTTAGAAAGTATTTGAAGCCCTCGCTCATATGTCCTAAATGCCTATGCCAGACGGTAGAAGACTCTGACTTCACACTAGCAATAATGACTTCTTCCACTATAGTCTTGCCAACTAACCTATAAAGATTATCGACCAACTCTTCCTTCACCACCATCATGCAACCTTTGACAACTTTTAACTGACGCATCTCTTTGATCAATTTCATACCATATTCATCGAACATCCCTAAAGATAGAAGATTCTTTTGAAGTGAAGGAAAATGTTTAACATCTGAAATCGTATGGATACATCCATCGAACATCCTGATCCACACATTTCTAACTCCAACAATAGGACACTCATCGTTATCTTTCATGTAAATAATGCGATCCTAGCATGTTCTATAAGTATGAAACCACTTTCTATGATGAGTCATGTGAAACAATACGTCCGAATCAAGAACCCATGATTGAGTATCTTCGATCTCTCTTGAACAGATAATGCATCTCTATCTTCAGATATAGTAGAAGCAGCATCTACCATGTTCCTTGAGAATTATCGGACTCGGGCCTGTCCTCTCCACCTCCCTTTTTCAGTCTACAATCCTTCCTCACTTGCCCTAATTTACCATAGCTCTAGCACTTTACCTTTCTTTTTGCCTTGGACTTCGATCTGGATTTTCCTCTATCACCATGATCTCTCTCCATGGACCTTCCTTGTGCTATCATTGCATCAGCTGATGAACTTTGGCTTAACTGACACCTCAATTTTTCAGTAAAAAGCAATGCTACAATAGATTCCATCTCAACAGACTTCATATGGCTAAGATTCATAATCAGATTATCCCAAGAATCCGGTATGAACAAAGTAAAAGGCAAGTTTTTTTCCTCATCATCAATTTTAACATCCAGGGCCATGAGCTTATTGATGAAGGAATTGAAGTAGTTGAGGTGCTCTTGAAGTGATGCTCCGTCCTTCATTTGTAGGTTATACAGTCATCATCTAAAGAATATCTTATTCATTAATGACTTTCTTTCATAGATGCTTTTCAACTTCTCTTGCAACCCTCTTGCAATTGGCTCAATCTCGACGTTGAAAAGAACAGTATCCTCCAACATTAGAAATAGGTTTGCCAAAATCATCTCATCTTTCTCTGCAAACTATTTAACTGTCATCCTTTTTGGCTTATCTTCTTTATCGAGGAGGGCGATCGTGCAACCATCATTTACCAGAACCGCATGCATCTTAAGTTTCATAGTGCAAAGTTTATCCCATCAAAGCATGAGATCTCAAACTTGGTTGTGCTCTTTCTTGCCTTCATGGTTATACTGCACAAAACTTTTCTACAAACCTTTGGCTGTGATACCAATTGTTAGAAACAAAGGATCTTGTGTAGGAAACTAAAACAATAGATAACCATAAGAAAAGTAAGTAGAAAAGAAGTAGAGAAAGAACATAAAGAGTTTATGAGGTTCGGATGATAGAGTATCGTTCCTACATCCTCGAGCAAGATCTCCTTATGCATCTTTTTTGTTGATTATGATAGAAATAATTACCAGAAGAAAACGATCTCTAATCTTTCATCTTTCTATCTCTCTGCAATAAGAACAAGGTTGTAGAACCCAAATCCTAACAATATAAGAGAAATGGAAGCCGCAAAGAGTTAAAGCCATCCCTTAGATATTTTTTTTATTATAAGAATAGAAGGTAATGGGCATATATATATAGGCAACTCTTGTTGAATTTGACAAAGACTAAAATTATTATCCTTGTTAGTTTAAACTACTTATATTCCTATCCTTATCTCACTTTCTATTTGTTTGAGTTTATCTTCACCACTTCTTTTAGTGTTTTAGCAGGGTGTGATCTCGTCAACTAATAGTAGATTCGTTATCGGCTTGCAAGCCTCCTCCACAACCTGTTAGCCCTCTCCTCCTCCTCTACGCTGTTAAATGGATCAAATGCTTTGCTTAATGGGAGAGTTCTTTTGGATTGTCATATCTTCGACCCATTTTTGTTGTCCATCGGATTTACGTGCATAGGCATGTCGATAATGGTTGATCAACCCATCAAAAACACTTTGATCGAATTATGTGTTAGCAGTGTTAGCCTTTTTCTTTTTCTTTTTTCTTTTTTTTTTGTTGTGTGGAGGGGGGGGTGTGGTGAGGTAGATAAGAGTTAGCAGAGTTAGTTTTACATTTTACAAATTACTTTTGTTTAAAGCTCATGATTGCTAATAGCATTTTTTTTATTTTTATTCTAAATCTCTTATAATAATGTGTACAAGGAACCATGATGATATCTTATTTTATAGATCTGGCGAATCAAAACTATTGGTTTTCCTGACTCAAATCTAGGGATAAAATGAGGAAACTGAGTATTGCTTGACTTGTAGAACTAGATTAGAGTTTAGAGCCTTGTTCTACTAGTTCTTCGAGTTTTAATTTTCTGATTTCATTTACATTTCACAATTCATTAAAATATATGCCTGCCAAGTTTAGATTTCTTTGTAATCAATGAATCTTCAAATCTTTTGAATATGTTCTCGTTGATTATGTCAAACTTTTTTTTTTTGATAAAAGAAAGAAAGGAATTGATATTTGACAGTAGCTTGTTGGTTGCCCTTTGTAATTATGTTGTTCTCCTCCATCTTGGAGGTTTCAAATGCAAAAATAAAGTTGCTGTATATTCTTTTATTTTGGCTAGCATATTGGTTAGCCCATGTCTTCCCTTTGCCAATTTGACTGAAAATAATTCTTTTGCAGGTCTAATGTCTGCTTCTTTCTCCTTCTACAATTGTGTTATATTGTTTGTAGGTTGTGTCAATTACTTGGAACTGATTCTGTGATTGTATCAGCTATTTTTAGAGAAAAATTAGGTCCGCTTTCATTCTTTTTTGGTATTATTTGTTTATTGCTATCTTATACTCATATTTGTTGGGTAGATGTCTGGTCAGGACACCACCTCTCAAGATCCTTTCAGTACCACGCGATGCAGCAGGAAGAAAGAAGAAACAAAATAAAAGAAAAAACAATCAAAATACGTGAATCAGCCACAAAAGGGCTCGCCTCCACGGGGCATGCAAACTTCACTATGAAAAAAAAAATTTTACAAGAGAGACCTCACCCTCAACCCTTGTACATCCAATTTTTTCTCACCTGAAGTTTTCCTCACAAAAGCTCTCTCTCTCTTGGAGACCCCCTGAACCCCTGAAGAGCCTGGCGATCGCTGTCCAGGAGCCTCCTGCTCCTTCTCTCACAGTGCTCTCGCCTCTCTCTCTTCTCGGATTCGTACGGTGCGAGAAAACCAACCCTCACTCCTTCTCTGTTTCGTCACAGGGCTTTTATAGACCTTAATCACGATTTAGATCGTGATTAGGACTTCTTAATCAACCCAAATCACGTCCCAGACCGTTCGATCAAGATCGGGAGCCACCCATGCCGTCGGATCGCGCTTCGGTCTACGGAATAGTGCCGTGGACCGCGAGAAACGCATGAGAAACGCCCACGCGGTCCACAGGCCCCACCGTGGACCTCCCGGTCCACGGTGGACCGGGGTAAGGGGGCCAGCAGGCCGCTGGCCTGGGCCGGCCCGTGCGCGCGAGCCTGGGCCACGCCTGCGCGCTCCTGGGCCGCGCGCCCGCCTGGGCCGCGGGACCCCCGCGCGGGCCTGGGTCGCGCATCCTGCGTGGGCCTGGGTCGCAAGTCCCACGCGCCTCCGCCTGCGGCCGCACCGCTGCCACCCACCGCCGGTCGCCGGCGGTCCTCCGCCGCCTCGATTCTAGTGCCGACTTCAAAAGCTCGTATCTCCTCCATCCGAGCTCCGATTCAGGTGATCTTGGTCTCGTTGGACTCCATTTTTTGCCGCGAACCTCGCTGTAGACTCAATATGGACTGAATCTCGAGGCATCAAATCCTAACAATCTCCATCTTGACTCGATATTCGGCCTCCTCCAAACTCCGAGAGCTTCTGGATCTCCTCGCCCCCATGCCCTGGGGCAATCGCCTGCTGATCATGGATGGGCAAACATGGGAGTCGAGTTAGGCTGTTCGATCCCATCTCCATCGTATGCTGTGCTTCTCCTAACCTGAGACCTGCTCGGGGCATCATTGATTTATGTCACAAATTGACATAAAAAGTATCAATTAATATCTAAATTATCTAACTTTATTAGAAAATTGATATTTTTATTATATTTTATTGAAGAAGAGGTCATCAATAGAAAGAACAAGGAAAGAGGATTCCAACGGTGTAAATTTTATGCAAAACGGAGTTAAATTGACACAGAAATTGAAGAATGAAGAAAGAAGACTCAATTGGGTCAAACCCGAGTTAAATCAGGTCATAATTGATCAAAAAATCAACTGATTTGGTGATCTGGTTAGCCGCCTGGTCCACAGTAATAGGCGCCTGGACCATGGATCCATCGGCGCACCATAAACCAGCCAATCAGCGAGTCTCAGCTCACCGCAACGCATCGCGAGCCCGATCCACGCGCGCGGTCTAAGGTCATGAGGAGAGAGAAGAAGGTCCGAAGGGCAACCTGGTAACTTCACATCACTCGATGGTCCGATCTTCTCTGATCAAGATCCAACGCTCCATATTTTTGCACCATCAGACGGTCACCATCGCAGCCGGTCAAGATCCAACCGTAATCAAGGCAATTGCAAGAATCAATAAACACTAGGACAACACGGGATCCTTCTGCAGCGCGATCCAACGGACGAAATCTTCCAGCACCTTGATCGGACGATCCGCAATGCATCCGACCTGATCCTATCTCTGCAGCACGATCCAACGGTAGCGCTTCACCCAGATCGTGATCCGACGGCTCAGAATCGCTTCCGGCTTGATTTATTAGATGAATTGGGTCCTTTAGATGAAGATCGGACGACTGAAATAATTTCTAGGGTTTCTTGATGGATTTAAGTACTTTTTGAGCGAGATTTGAGCCCCTAAATCTTTCTAACAGCCCTCTAAAACCTCTTAGCCCCACATCTAAAGTTTGGAAAATCTTATAACCCCCAAATGCCTATAAAAAGCCCCCAAAGGCCCTTATTTTAAGCATTCTTGCCTTCCGATCAAGCTTGTAACCCTAGATAGTGGAGTTTTTTTAGCTTTCTTCTCAAGCCTCGAGCTTTGAGATTTTTGTAATAATTTTTTTTTTATATAAAATTTTATTTTTATGTAATTTTATCTCTTTACATTATGTAATTTATTTTTCTTACAATTAAAATAGTTTAATTTATGCAATTTAATTTTATGCAATTAGGTTAGTTTAAATTATGCAGTTTAAATTTATGCAATTAGGATAGTTTAATTTATAAAATTAGGGTAGTTTATTTTTCTGTATTTAAATTTTGCAAGTAGATTTAGATCATGTCTAGCTAAGCATCCCTTCTAGGGTTTGCGATGAAGCTAGATCATGAGTAGGGTTTTACATAGGGTTCTTTCTTTTTCTTAGGGTTTCTTTTTCTTCCTCTTTTGTCAAGAATTTTTGATGAACTATAGTTGGGTCAGAGTCCCTTCATAGTTCATGCTTGATTTAGTGCATAGGAGAAGAAAATCCTAAGGGATCCTAGTTACTACTCCCTTGTAAAGAATCTTGATGGGTTATCGTTGGATCTTAGTCCCTTCATAATCTATGCTTGGGAAAGACAAGAGGAGTAGTCGTTAGGATCAATAAGAAAAATTCTAGGTAGAATTCCCTAATCTAGATCTAGTGGATTCAAAAACCCTAGATCCTTAATCTTATTGTCTTTAGCAAACAACTTTCAATTTTCGATTTTCGTTAAAGCTCGCTTGAGCATAGATTTAAAAATCATTTTTAAATCAAGTCTCTGTGGGATTGACCCATACTCGCTGGTCGTGCTACTCTGTACACTGTGCGCTTGCGGTTTTATTTACAAATTTTAAGATTTGCACATCAAGTTTTTGGCGCCGTTGCCGGGGATTTGGCATTTTAAATTATTTTCAAATATTTGTTCTTCGTGCTTTATAACTCTCTTTCTTTTTCCTTTAGGTTTCTAGATTTAGTTGGTGATTGCTGAAAAACTCAGGTACACTTTTAATTTTTTTTTATTATTTTTAGTTAATTATTTTTTCTTTTAGACCTAATCATTTGAATTTACTTAATCATAAAATATATATATATATATAATAAAATAAAAGATATTTCATAATCGTGAAGTAAAATATCAAAATAAAAAAAAAATTCTAAATTAAAATCTTTTATATTCTTGGTCATCTTGTTTATTTGCATTTGCATTTTCATAATTAATCTAAGGGTATCAACCCATTAACAAGATAAGGTGGAGATTTCATTACCCTTTTTAGCCCAAAAATCATCTCCATCATATTGTATTTCCTAGACCTTTAATCTTAAAATCAATTAGACATCAACCTTAAGGAATTCGAGCTCAATAGGACAAGAAACCCTAAGAGTTCTACCAAGTTTGAGTTGTTTGATTAGTTGGTGTCTAGGCAAGTCCCTGAGGGTGGTTTATTAAATTGGTTCAGTTGCTGGCCTGGCCAACTCGTTCGGTGTCTAGAAAGGCAACGATGAGTGAACCTCCCACCTCTTATACTTACCTGGCTAACTAGTTGATCAATCTCCACTTGGAAGGCTTGAAGGGTCATCTTGGAACAGTTAGGAGCTGTCTAGATTTAGGTTAACCCTAAAAAAGATTGAGTTTAATTTATTGTTTCACTTGTTTGAAAAAAAAAATTATTAAAATTTAAATTAATTTGGTTACTTTTCTTTAGATTTAGGACTCCTTAGGATCTTCTCTTTAGAACTTTTTCTCTTTTCTTTTTTTTTCTTATACATAAAAATTTTATAAAAAAAATTGTATAAACATCGAGAACCGTACACCTCGTGTGTGGAGAAGAGTGTCGGGTCGTCTAGTTAGAATTGAGTCAATTTCTGTTGTTCCAATTGCTGAACCAATCCAACCCATGACCCTTAAGGATTTGTGTTATCCAGTTGGCTCCATCCAACCATCTTGTATCAGGTTGCCACAACCCACAGCTAACAATTTTAAATCAAACCTCAAATCATAAATATGCTTCCAAAATTCACAGGATTAGAGGATGCTTATATATTTATTAGAGAATTTGAGGAGGTATGTGCAACCATGAAACTGCAATTAACAGAGGATGAGATCAAACTTAGATTAATCAACTTTGCCCTTAAGGATAATGCTAAGAAGTGGCTTTATAGTCTGCCAAACCATTCTGTCACTATCTGGGAGGGCTTTGTGAGAACATTTTTGAAAAAGTATTTCTCCCATCATAAAACAGCTAGGATTAGGAATGAAATAAATCAATTTTACCAACTAGCTGGTGAATCATTTTGGAAGTACTTTGATCGTTTCAAGAATCTTTTGACCCAATGCCCACACCATGGAATAGAAACTTGGAGACTATGCAGATCATCTATGAGGGGTTAGATTCAAACTCAAGAACCATGCTAGAGTCCATGTGCCAAGGCCAATTTATGGACAAAGAAACTACTGAAGCTTGGCAATTCTTAGAAGACCTAGCCGAGAAAAATTTACAGTGGGAAACAACTAGAGAACCTGATAAAGCTACACCTTCAAGAGGAGGAATACATCAAATTCAACCAACCCTAGCATCAGAGGCCAAGATTGCAACCTTAACACGTAGATTGGAAGCCTTAGAATTACAGAGACCAGCCAATGTAAATCAAATATCTGCACCCATGTGTAAAGGGTGCAATGCACCAGACCATGTCTTAGAAGAATGTTCCTACTCGAATGAGTGTGCACAGATGAATGCCACCTATCAAGGATCATTGAACAATCCTTATGCACCCACATATAACCCAGATTGGAGGAATCACCCGAATTTCTCATGGTCCCAGAATCCTAATGTAGGCAATCCAAATTTCAATCAGCAAAATCTAAGGTCCAACCCAGTGATAAACAACCCGCCAGGCTTCCATGATAATGACAAGAAAATTACCTCTTTAGAGAAAAGCCTAGAAGCCATGATGAAGACACATACCAGCTTTATGCAAACCACGGGTCAACTCATAAATAATAACACCCAAGCTATAGCCCGTTTGAAATGCAAGTAAGTCAGCTGGCTTCGACCATTAGTGAACGAGAATATGGTAGGTTACCTAGCCAACCTGAGCCAAATCCTAGGAACCAAAATGGTCCACGACCCCAACAAGGAAACCAAGTTAATGGTGTAAATACCATTCATACCTTAAGATCGGAAAAACAAATAGACAATAAGATAGTTGCACTTGATGATATAGAGGACTCATCTGCCGAGTCACCTTCTAAAACTACTATCTTTCAACCTCAAGCACCAGAAACTGAAAATTTACCTAGTCCAGTACTTAAAAGTCCTAGAGCTCCTTTTCCAAACTGACTGAAATCCAATAAATCTGAACATTTAGACAAAATTTTAGAGGTATTTAAACAAGTCCAAGTTAATATTCCTCTTTTAGATATAATCCATTAGGTTCCAACTTATGCCAAATTTTTAAAAGTTCTTTGCACTAAGAAAAGGACCACTAATGTACCAAAGAAAGTATTTTTGGCTGCAAGTGTCAGTTCATACCTATCTAGCCATGTGCCAATTAAATATAAGGACCCTGGAGCTCCAACAATTTCTTGTGTTATTGGAGAAACCAATATAAAAAAGACCTTGCTAGATCTAGGAGCTAGTGTGAATATCCTTCCATATTCGGTGTATGAACAACTAGGATTAGAAAAACTTCAACCTACTGGGATCACATTACAGTTAGCCGATAGATCTCTCAGGATCCCTAAGGAAATGATCGAGGATGTTCTGATAAAGGTTGAAAATTTTATTTTCTCTGTAGTTTTTATTATTTTAGAGACTGAGCCAGTTGCGAATCCTAAAGGACATATACCTGTCATTTTAGGAAGATCATTCTTAGCTACGGCCAATACCGAAATCAATTGTCGAAATGGTCTAATGAAGTTATCTTTTGGGAATATGACCATTGACTTAATGTTTTTAACTTAGAACAGGAATCCTCTTCTCATGCTGATGTCAATGTAGTCCAAGATGGTATTTATGAATCCATTGACATTAGTGATGATGAAGTCGACCTAGAGTCTAACCCCTGGTTAATCCATGAGTCTGAGGATGTCAATGAAATACTTAAAGAAAATCAGATTAATCAGGAATCGACACTTCCTACTGAACCAATCATTGAGATGGTGAAATCATCACCTAAACCATCGATAGAGGAAGCACCCATTTTAGAACTGAAACTCCTCCCAGAACATCTCAAGTATGCATATCTAGGACCCAAAGAAACTGTGCCTGTAATTATTGCATCAGACCTAGATCCCAAGCAAGAGGAGGAGTTAGTGTCAGTTCTAAAAGCAAATCAAGAAGCAATAGGTTGGACCATAGCAGATATCAAAGGAATAAGCCCTTCTATAGTTCAACATAGAATATACTTAGAGGAAGAGGCTAAACCAACAAGAGAAGCCCAAAGAAGGCTTAATCCAGCTATGAAGGATGTAGTTAAAAAGAAGATTCTGAAACTCCTAGATAGTGGAATAATTTATTCTATTTCTGATAGCTCTTGGGTAAGCCCAGTTCAAGTAGTACCCAAGAAATCTGGGGTAACAGTGGTCCAAAATGATGCAAACAAACTTATCCCAACTAGGACCCAAACAGGATGGAGGGTCTGTATAGACTATAGAAAGTTGAATGCTGCGACAAGGAAAGATCACTTTCCTTTGCCATTTATTGATCAAATGTTGGAAAGACTAGCCGGACAAGAGTTTTACTGTTTTCTTGATGGATACTCCGGTTACAACCAGATTTCTATAGCCGCTGAAGATCAAGAAAAGACTACATTCACCTGTCTATTTGGTACTTTTGCCTATAAACGAATGCCCTTTGGACTATGTAATGCACCGACAACCTTCCAGAGATGCATGATCGGCATGTTTTCAGATATGATAGAACGATTTCTAGAAATTTTTATGGATGACTTTTCTGTTTTTGGCCTAACCTTCTCCGAGTGTCTGAATCACCTGCAATTAGTTCTAGAACGATGTAAGGAGAAGCACTTAGTTCTCAACTGGGAAAAATGTCAGTTTATGGTCAAACAGGAAATAGTTCTTGGCCATGTCATTTCTAAAAAGGGGATTGAAGTGGACAAGGCCAAAATAGATCTAATTGCAAGTCTTCCACCATCTAAATCTATGAAAGAAATACGTTCATTTTTAGGTCATGCTGGATTCTATAGAAGGTTTATTGCCAACTTTAGCAAAGTAGCACGTCCACTGACTAATCTTTTGGCAAAGGATACCAAATTTGAATTTACTCATGAGTGCTTGGAATCTTTTGAATTTTTAAAAAAAGCACTTGTATCAGCTCCAATCATTCATCCTCCTGTCTGGTCTGAACCATTTGAATTAATGTGTGATGCATCCGATCATGTTGTGGGCACAATCTTAGGTCAATGGATAAATAAGCTGCCTAGAGTGATATATTATGCAAGTAAAACCTTAAATGATGCGCAGCTTAACTACACCACAACTGAGAAGGAGTTCCTTGCCGTTGTCTTTGCTTTAGAGAAATTTAGATCTTATTTGATTGGGACCCACACCATTATTTACATCGATCACTCAGCCATTAGACATCTCCTAGCAAAGAAGGATGCCAAGGCACGCTTAATCAGATGGATTTTGCTCTTTCAAGAATTTGACCTAGAAATTAGGGACAAGAAAGGCACTGAGAATGTTGTAGCAGATCATTTGTCCCGAATTCCAGTCGCACCATCTAATGAACCACCCATCAATGAATCTTTTTCAGATGAGCAACTCATGTCTGTGTCTACTGAACCTTGGTTTGCTGATATTGTAAATTATTTAGCCATAGGTAAGATACCTTCTCATTGGACTAAGCAGGATAAATATAAATTCTTTGCCCAAGTGAAGTATTTCATTTGGGATGATCCTTATCTTTTTAAACAATGTCCTGATCAAATTATTAAAAGGTGTATCCCAGATAATGAAGTCATGAATATTTTATCATTTTGTCATGATCAAGCATGTGGGGGTCACTTCGCGTCTAAGAAAACTGCTGCTAAAGTTCTCTAATGTGGTTTTTATTGGCCCAATTTGTTTAAGGATGCTCATGATATTGTAAAAGTTATACTCAATGTTAGAAAATGGGTCGAATCACCAAGCGACACATGATGCCACTCAACCCAATCTTGGTAGTTGAAGTTTTTGATGTTTGGGGGATCGATTTCATGTGACCATTTCTAAATTCCTTTGAAAATGAATATATTCTAGTAGCAGTTGATTATGTTTCAAAATGGATAGAAGCAATTGCATGTAGAACACCCGATAGCAAAATGGTCATTAAGTTTCTTAAAAAAAATATTCTCTCCCATTTCGGTATTCCTAGGGCAATTATTAGTGATCGGGGAACTCATTTTTGTAACCGACCTTTTGCAATATTGATGAAAAAGTATAATGTCACCCACAAATTGGCCACACCATATCATCCTCAAACTAGTGGGCAAGTTGAAGTATCAAACCGACAAATCAAATAGATCCTGAAAAAAACTGTTAGTGCCAATAGAAAGGATTGGTCTTTGAAATTAATTGATACACTTTGGGCATACCGAACCACTTTCAAGATCAATCTAGGAATGTCTCCTTATAGGATTGTGTTTGGTAAACCATGTCACTTGCCTATTGAGATAGAACACAAAGCCATGTGGGCCATCAAACAACTAAATACAAATTTGAACGATGCTGGAAACCATAGGAAGCTTCAGTTGAATGAATTAGAAGAACTTAGAAATGAAGCCTATGAAAATGCAAGGATATACAAGAAACGAACCAAAGTATTTCATGATCAATCAATTATGAGAAAAACTTTCAATATCGGACAAAAGGTGCTCTTATATAACTCTAGATTACATCTGTTTTCAGGAAAGCTTAGGTCTAGATGGACAGGACCATTTTTAGTAAAGAAAGTCTTTTCACACGGAGCTGTTGAGATAGAAAATCCAAGTAATGGTGTTATCTTTAAAGTTAATGGTCAACGATTAAAACTATTCTTGGAATTACCTATCGAGACTGTTGAAGATGCCATGATTCTTTATGAACCAACTTATTCTGATTAAATTGCTTCGATGTTTGATCTGGCTGAAGACATAAAACTTAGCGCTTCTGGGAGGCAACCCAGCTTATTTAATTTCTAATGCTTTCTTTGTTTTCAGTTTGCTTAGGACAAATAAATTAGATAAACTCCATTGGGGATAATATCGGTCAAGTTGGGGGGAGAGCTTGAACAAAATCAGGTGTTATCATTTTCTTTTCCTTCCACTATGAGTTATTTCTTGCATTAATATATTAAAAAAAAAATTGAAATAAATTAATCTAGAAAAGAAATAAGAGTAACTTAGAAAGTATTTGCTAATAAATGTAGTGAGTCACGGAGAAGATTAGCTGGTTAGACTCTTGGTGGCCTAGGTCATTTAAAGACTATTAGCACTTCCAATTGCACATGCACACTAACAAGGTAAACTAGGTGTTAATTGTAAGGCCAATTAAGGATTTGAGTATTATTTAAATTAGATAATTTTTTCTACACCCCAATTGAAGAAATTTGAATTTAAGGAAAGAGCTACCTACCTGAAATAAAATGAAAAATACAGAGTAAATGTGGATTGCCCTAAGCCTAGTAACCAGATCTCTTCACCTAAGTCAAGTGTTGAGATTCGCATCAAACGGTGGTGGGAAGGCCAGGATGCTCAGCAAAAAAAAAAAAAAAAAACAGCAGTGTGAAAGCTACCTTAGTTCTTTGTTTAATCTGGGGTGTATAGAAAATTAATCGAACTAAGTTATGAAAAATAATACAATTGGCCTGTACAAGTTAATACTGAAATACTAAGTTAGTTATCACTCACACAAGTGCTATAAAACTTTAAGTGTACTCTAAGAAAGCTCCTAAGTAGACTGACTACCGATTCTAATTCGAAGCTCATTACTTAGTAATACTAGAAAACTTTTTGAATTTCGATCTTAAATTAATTTGCAAAAGAAGGATTTTTTTGAATATGATCTTATTTTGGTACATTGCTAAGGGACTAGCAATGATTAAGTTGGGGGGTGTGATTTATGTCACAAATTGATATAAAAAGTATCAATTAATATCTAAATTATCTAACTTTATTAGAAAATTGATATTTATTATTATATTTTGCAGAAGAAGAGGTCATCAATAGAAAGAACAAGGAAAGAGGATTCCAACGGTGTAAATTTTACGCAAAACGGAGTTAAATTGACCCAGGAATTGAAGAATGAAGAAAGAAGACTCAATTGGGTCAAACCCGAGTCAAATAATGTCAAAATTAGTCAAAAAATCAACTGATTTGGTGATCTGGTTAGCCGCCTGATCCACAGCAACAGGCGCCTGGACTATGTACCCATCGGCGCATCATAAACCAGCCAATCAGTGAGTCTCGACTCACCGCAACGCATCGCGAGCCCGATCCACGCGCACGGTCCAGGGCTCATGAGGAGAGAGAAGAAGGTTCGAAGGGCAACCTGGTAACTTCACATCACTCGATGGTCCGATCTTTTCTGATCAAGATCTAATGCTCCATATTTTTGCACCATCGACAGCCACCATCGCAGCCGGTCAAGATCCAACCGTAATCAAGGCAATTGTAAGAATCAATAAACACTAGGACAACACGGGATCCTTCTGCAGCGCGATCCAACAGACGAAATCTTCCAGCGCCTTGATCGGACGGTCCGCAACGCATCCGACCTGATCCTATCTCTGCAGCGCTTCATCCAGATCATGATCCGACGGCCCAGAATCGCTTCCGGCTTGATTTATTAGATGAATTGGGTCCTTTAGATGAAGATCGGATAGCTGAAACAATTTCTAGAGTTTCTTGATGGATTTAAGTACTTTTTGAGCGAGATTTCAGCCCCTAAACCCCCCTAACAGCCCTCTAAAACCTCTTAGTCCCACATCTAAAGTTTGAAAAATCTTATAACCCCCAAATGCCTATAAAAAATCCCCAAAGGCCCTTGTTTTAAGCATTCTTGCCTTCCGATCAAGCTTGTAACCCTAGATAGTGGGGTTTTTTTAGCTTTCTTCTCAAGCCTCGAGCTTTGAAATTTTTGTAATAAATTTTTTTTATATAAAATCTTATTTTTATGTAATTTTATCTCTTTACATTATGCAATTTATTTTTCTTGCAATTAGGATAGTTTAATTTATGCAATTTAATTTTATGCAATTAGGTTAGTTTAAATTATGCAGTTTAAATTTATGCAATTAGGATAGTTTAATTTATAAAATTAGGGTAGTTTATTTTTCTACATTTAAATTTTGCAAGTAGATTTAGATCATGTCTAGCTAAGCATCCCTTCTAGGGTTTGCGATGAAGCTAGATCATGAGTATGGATTTTACATAGGGTTCTTTCTTTTTCTTAGGGTTTCTTTTTCTTCCTCTTTTGCTAAAAATTTTTGATGAACTACAGTTGAGTCAGAGTCCCTTCATAGTTCATGCTTGATTCAGTGCATAGGAGGAGAAAATCCTAAGGGATCCTAGTTACTACTCTCTTGTAAAGAATCTTGATGGGTTATCGTTGGACCTTAGTCCCTTCATAATCTATGCTTGGAAAAGACAAGAGGAGTAGTCGTTAGGATCAATAAAAAAAATTTTAGGTAGAATTTCCTAATCTAGATCTAGTGGATTCAAAAACCCTAGATCCTTAATCTTATTGTCTTTAGCAAACAACTTTCGATTTTCGATTTTCGTTAAAGCTCGCTTGAGCATAGATTTGAAAATCATTTTTAAACCAAGTCTCTGTGGGATCGATCCGTACTCGCTGGTCGTGCTACTCTGCACACTGTGCGCTTACGTTTTATTTACAAATTTTAAGATTTGCACATCAATCATCCTGCGGCAATAGGAATCTTACCTTGCGACGTCGCCTCTCGTCCTCCCGAGTCTCCTGTCTCGTGCCCGATCCGCCTCCTGGAGCTCTACCTCGCTCTGGGCTCCACCTGGCTCCCGATGCTCCACTTCACACTGGGCTCCCTGCCAAGTAATAATGTCCTCTGCTCCCCTTCTTCCCCTCCAGTACAATCCTATCGCCGCGTAGCACCCTCAGGATTCCTCCACCAGCTACCGTCCTGTAGCCTCTCGAATCCAGTCTGCTAAGTGAGATAAGATTCCGCCTGAAATCGGGTATACATCGGACCTCCCCCAATCTCCTCACTGCACCATCATGTGTCCTCCAGCTGACCGTCCCAATGCCTCTGATCGCACAGCTCGATCCATCCGGCAGATATACAGTGCCCTCACTGTTCTCCATGGAGTCAAGCTGCTCCTTTCTGCAACACACATGATAGGGGCATGCAGAATCTAATATCCACTGCTGGGAAGAAGTAGATACCTCGTCAGATATCTCAAAGATATCTCCATCTAAATCACTGCCGGCCATCGCTACAGCAGCCACCATTTGATTTTTCAGTTGAGGGCAATCTCTGGCTAGATGCCCCAACTCTTCACACCGGTAACACCTGGTTTTGCTCGTCCCTCCTGGACTTAGATCGCCCTCATTGCGATCTCCTGTTGCTCCATCTACACCTCCTGCACCTCCAGAAGCCACCAAAGCTGAGCTATCGACACCTGAGCTCGAAGCTGGGTTCTCCCTCCTGAGAACCTCGTTCTGGAGTATCGCCGTGGTGACCTCGTCCATCTTGATAGTGCTCTTCCCCACTAGAAGAGCAGTCACCAAGGACTCGTATGAAGAGGGAAGCGACGCCAGCAAAACCAGCGTCCTGGTCTTCTCCTCAACGTTCTTGCCAATGCTGAGAAGATCGGTGAGGATCTTCTGGAAGTGGCTCAGATGCTCCTGCACGCTTTGTCCCTCAGTCATCCGCAGTTGGTAAAACTGCCTCCAGAGGAAAAGAGTGTTGGTGAGAGACTTCGCCATGTACAACTCCTCGAGCTTCGACCACAGCACCGTCGGAGAAGTCTCGCTCAGCACATGGATCACCACCTCATCCGTCAGGTACATACGGATGGTACTCACCACCTGCATCTGTAGCCGTTTCCAATCCCGCACCTCTATGGTGGTCGGCTTCTCATCGCACAATAGAGCATCGATCAACCCCTGTTGGATGAGCACGTCCTTCACCCTTGCCTGCCACAAGGAGAAATTGCTCTTACCATCGAACTTGTTGATCTCCATCTTGATTGTTCCTGTTTTCTCCATCTTCAGTCTTGCTCACCACCACTGCAATCTGCATCCTTGTACCGTCTTGCTCTGATACCACTTGTTGGGTGGATGTCTGGCCAGGACACCACCTCTCAAAATTCTTTCAGTACCACGCGATGCAGTAGGAAGAAAGAAGAAACAAAACAAAAGAAAAAATAATCAAAATACGCGGATCAGCCACAAAAGGGCTCGCCTCCACGGGGCATGCAAACTTCACTATGAAAAAGAAAATTTTACAAGAGGAGACCTCACCCTCAACCCTTGTACACCCAATTCTCTCTCACCTGAAGTTCCCCTCACAAAAGCTCTCTCTCTCTTGGAGACCCCCTGAACCCCTGAAGAGCCTGGCGACCGCTGTCCAGGAGCCTCCTGCTCCTTCTCTCACAGCGCTCTCGCCTCTCTCTCTCTTCTCGGATTCGTACGGCGTGAGAAAACCAACCCTCACTCCTTCTCTTTTCGTCACAGGGCTGTTATAGACCTTAATCACGACTTAGATCGTGATTAGGACTCCTTAATCAACCCAAATCATATCCCAGACCGTCCGATCAAGACCGGGAGCCACCCATACCGTCGGATCGTGCTTCAGTCCATAGAATAGTACCGTGGACCGCGAGAAATGCGTGGGAAATGCCCACGCAGTCCACAGGCCCCGCCGTGGACCGCCTGGTCCACGGTGGACCGGGGCAAGGGGGCCAGTAGGCCGCTGGCCTGGGCCGGCCCGTGCGCGCGGGCCTGGGCCGCCGCGCCCGCCTGGGCCGCGCGCCCAGCTGGGCCGCGCGCCCGCTTGGTCCTCGGGCCCCCCGCGCGGGCCTGGGTCGCGCGCCTCTGCCTGCGGCCGCGCCGCTGCCGCCCGCCGCCGGTCCTCCGTCGCCTCGATTCTCGTGCCGACTTCAAAAGCTCGTATCTCCTCCATTCGAGCTCCGATTCAGGTGATCTTGATCTTGTTGGACTTCATTTTTCATCGCGAACCTCGCTGTGGGCTCAATGTGGGCTGAATCTCGAGGTGTCAAATCATAACAATATTAAATACTCCTTGCACATCTTTTATTAATCACGATAGGAAATAATTACAAGAGAAAATAACCTCTAATCTCTCACTCTTCTTCTCTACAATAAGAACAAGGTTCCCACTAATACAAGAGAAAAAGAGCACACAAAGAGTTAGAACCACCCCTTAGATGTTTTTTCATATAAGAATAGAAGGCAATGAGCTTATATATAAGCAACTCTTGTTGAGTTTGACAAGAACTAGAATTATTATTCTTGTTGGTTTAAACTATCCATATTCCTATTCTTATCTCAATTCTCACTTGTTTAAGTTTATCTTCACCACTTCTTTTAGTATTTTAGTGGAGCATGACTTCACCAACTAATAGTAAATCAATCACCGGCTTGCAAGCCTCCTCCTCCACCACCTATTAGCCCTCTCCTCCTCCCAATGAATCAAATACTTTGCTTAATTGGGGAGTTCTTTTGGATCATCATATCTTCAGCCCATTGTTTGTTATCGATCAGGTTTACTAATCAACCCATCAAAAACACTCTGATCAGATGGTAAGCAATGTTATCCTTTTTCTTTTTCCTTTTTTCTGGGTTGGGTTGGGGGGGGGGGGGGGGGACGAGGTAGATAAGAATTAGCAGGGTTAGTTTTATATTTTGCTAATTACTTTTGTTTAAAGCTCATGATTGTTAATAGTATTTTTTTATTTTCTATTCTAAATGTCTTATAATTATGTGTGCAAGGAACCATGATGATATTCTTTTTTTATAGACTTGATGAATGAATACTATTGATTTTCCCATTTCAAATCTAGGGATAAAATGAGGGAACTGAGTATTGCTTGACTTGTAGAACTAGATTAGAGTTTAGAGCCTTGTTCTACAAGTTCTTCGAGATTTAATTTTCTGATTTTATTTACCATTTTACAATTCATTAAAATACATGCCTGTCAAGTTCTTTCTTTGTAATCAATGAATTTTCAAGTCTTTTGAATCTGTCCTCGTTGATTATGTTGGTAGCTTGTTGGTTGCCCTTTGTAATCATGTTGTTCCCCTCCGTCTCGGAGGTTTCAAATGCAAGAATAAAGTTGCTACATATTCTCTTATTCTTGCTAACATATTGGTTAGCCCATATCTTCCTTTTGCCAATTTGATTGAAAAATAATTCTTTTGCTGGTCCAATGTCTGCTTCTTTCTCCTTATAGAATTGTGTTATGTTGTTTGCAGGTTGTGTCAATTACTTAGATCTGATTCTATGGTTGTATTAGCTATTTTTAGAAGAAAATGTCTGCTTTTATATCCTTTTTTGGTATTGTTTGTTTATTACTATCTTATATTCATATTAAATACTCCTTGTACTTGGGGTGGAAAATAATAGGAAACCAAGGGAAGTGAAAAGAACAAACAGTTTAAGGATATACTACTTCAAACAGGATATCCAATATTGGATTTTGCTAGGGTGCTCCAAAATCTTTTTTAGTCTTTCTACTTTTAGTTTATTTTTGACCATCCGATTCAAGAGAAATGACATTGATTTATCCATCCACAATCAGCTTTAACCAACCTTGTGCGTGGTACGATAAATAATTTAGACTGTAGAGATGATTTGAAAATCAAAAGTTGACTGCAAATAATTACAAATTTAAAAATATTTTTGAAAATTAATTATTTTGAAAGTTCCATCTCCTTCTTTCTTTTCCTTTCCTTTTTCATTTTTTTCCTTCTCGTCTGACCACCCATGGCCTCCTCTCTACTCACCACCTTGACTGCCACCAATTAAACTCTGCCCCTCTGTCGCCACCTCAACCACCTCCTTTTCAATCTCCGACCTGTCGATCAAGCCCCACCCACCTCTTCTCCTTCCCACTGTTGTGGCCGCTTCTTTCCTACCTCCTCCTTCTCGATCTTCGATCATCGAGCTGCGAAAAGGGAAAGAGATTGGGGAAGTGAGCAGTGGAGAGACGAGCAATGATGGTGGGGAGGTGATCGGTGGAGAGATGGATAGAGAAGGAGGAGAAAAGAAGCGGGGGAGACATGGTGGCATCAGGCAGTCAGCGACGGCAATGTCGTGGGGGGAGGAGCCATGGGGACCCACAACACCGGGGGAGTGGGGGCGAGAGGCAGTGCAGGGGTGGGGGGGATTGAGGGCGAAAGAGCCATGGGTGGAGAAGCCATGGGCAAGCAGGGGGTAGAAGAGTTACAGGTGCCAGCAAGGGGGGGGCAGGGGGGCACAAAGGATACCGTGGACGTGCGGGAGGACTGCAAGTAGAGGGAGATGGAGAAGCTGTAGGCGAAGAGAGACAAAGAAGCCGCAGATGGTGTTGTGGGGGGGTGGCAGCGATGGGGAGGTGGGCGATGGAAGGCGAACGGTGGCTAGGAGAAACTATGAAGAAGAAAAAGAATTAAAAAATAATAAGATATTATTTTTAAAAATAATAATAAAATATATAAAATGATGTTAGTATAATATTTTATAATATTAATGAAACATTGTAGCAAAATCCATCCAATATTTTTTTGCTTTCTACTCCTATGTCTTGATAAATATTGGTGTCAGAATTCTGTTAGCTAGTTTCTTTGAGAAGCTGGGTGATGGGGGGAAGGCTGGTCTGCCCCTTGTTTCTATAAGAAAGGGTTCAAACAGCCTCTCATTGGCAGGTGGTGTTGCAGGCATGTCTCCACCTTTTGAAGTTAAAAAAAAGAAAAGAAAAGAAAAGAAAACAATGATATGGCTTTGACGAAGGTCTAATATCTCTAGGAATAACTTCTTATTCTACCATTTATAGTTGAAAGCTGCATTAATTTTTAAAATATTTTGTTAATTATTTTGGTGGGATATGATTTTAACGGTACCTGCATATCATATATGAAAGTATTCACATCTAAGGTTGCAAACTATTTTTGTTTCTAGACTATGTTGACCGATGGTTAGATTGCTATGGATATGCTTTCTCAACATGCATGGATCTATCATTTTCTCCCCCTTCTTCTTTTCCATCTTTTTTGAGAACATAGGAGACATTTCGGCAATGTCAAATACTATCATCATGATAAACATATAGAGATTGGATTTTTTCGTGCATGCGCGATGAAGGAAATTGGACCGCGATTGAAGGAATCCATAAGCTCTCTGCTATCTCAGGCACACTCGATGTCACTTGCAGCAACAAGCCCAGAAATTGTTGTGCGCTAATGGAAACGACAATCCTCCTATTGCTGTCGACTGTGATAAGTTAGTATTACAAGACCTACGCTTCAATGGAAGTCTTGTTAAGGTATGTTTGTTGTTTTTGCTTGGATCATCACACTCCAAACTTGATTGCCCTTGGATGGCTATGATTCTATTGACAAAATTGAGTCTTTCTATCTAAATTGTATCATTTTTGATTGGATGGAGTCTTACGGTGACTTCTTTCTAACTCTTCTTATCATATCAAGGATGTCGTATTGGCTTCTGTATCTATGTCACCAGTGCCTTTTTCACCAGAACTGCTGGAGAAGCTCTCACGTTTAGTGAAGATTAACCATGATTCAACTAGGAGAGACTGTTTAGAGACCACTGAAGACAATGCACTATCTCTTTGCCTACAATAGAACTCGTGCACTTTGAATCCCTCCTGAATGGGCTTTCCATCTAAAAGGAGCCCATCGTTCGCTGTTCTTTTCCAAGCAACGGGCATTGCACGTACCAGTGTTGGACTTTAGTTTTGCTTTCTCGATGTTTCTGTACATAGTTTCTAATGGATTGTAATAACTATTTTTGATTTATCGTTTTTGTGAATGTTTGTGCGAATGCAATTTACATCGACAAATTTAATTTTATTGGATTTTATTGATGTTTTCAAAAAATATAATTAAAATAATTATTATTTTATGTGGATGATTTTAAATAGACTTCTCATTTATAGTTCTGATTCCAAGACGTGTCATATTATTGAATCTAATATATATTTCAATCAAATTTTATATAAATTGAATAAGATGATGGTACTCAATTATTAAAAATAATTATCAATAATATATAAAAATGCTATATGAAAATATTTGAAAAATTAAACTATAAAAATATTATCAACATTTAAAATCTATTTTTGAGGATAATTATTATAATATAAATTTTTTATCAGTAACTTTTATGCCGCTAATTAATATGCAATAGCATCAGGAAGTGCTGTTATTAACTACATTTCTAGCAAAATACGGCTTTAACAGCGTACATGACATTATCATTAATTAATAATTTTTTATCAATATTTTTAAATATCACTAATTAATGATAATTAATTTTTTGAAGTATTATTATTTATTATATTTTTTATAATATTTTTAAAATATTGATAAATATTTAAAAAATATTATTAAAAAAATTTAACAGCGTATATAAGAATGCCGTCAATTAATTAGCGACATCAGATTAATATTTGATAAAAAATATTATTAACAATATATTTTTTATTTTTTATGATATTTTTATATCCCGTATCAAAAAAAATGATATTTTTATGTCAATAAAAATTTATTTTTTATTTTTTATTTTTTGGTAGTGGCCTTCCTTTGCGAGTAAAGAGATGTGGCCGCTTTGCCAATGCGAAGATCATCTTGACACGATAACCCGGGAAAAAGAGAAATATATTTTACAACTCAATGCTCTGGCAGAGACTAAAAAACGAGTTGTCCCTACTCCCTACGTTTGATGGGACTTCACCTTCTTTTTTTTTCCTTTTTGTGGTATATGACTTTGTTTTATTCCTCCTCCAATTAGTATGACATTATTTACAGTGACTGACACGACCCTGCACCACATGAGTGCCAGTGTGTGATGGGACTTTGTTTATCTCTCCTCCTTCCATCAAGTTTGTACAGCTGTACTCTTGTGTCCACAGTGTCTGCGCCAGTGTTCTCGGCCCAGCCTGCTGCTGGTGTTTCTTGATAAATTGGACCTTTTAAATTGCAGATCTGACACCGAATCTGGGGCCATATGGTACCAAATTAAATGTGGTCGTGTAGGAGCCTGCAACAACCGTTGGAAGGACATGATGGGGAGGCTGCAAGGATATTGATAAAAATAACTTGGTGTGATCCAGGAGAACGGTTGGTCCTTTTTTTTAAAGAAAAATAATGACTGTGGTTGAGCATTAAATTATGAGGCCAACGCAAAAAGTGAATGTGCAATAGATACTGACAAACTTTACATGTGATACAAGAGAATGGTTGGTTTTTTTAAAAAAAATATTAAGAAAGAAAAATGGAAGTAGTTGAACATTGATAAATTATTAGAACAGCATTAAACGGTAATGTTATTAAATCCGGTCCGATTACATCGATCAATCCAAAAATTCGATAATCCGGTCATGAGAATGGACCGATTGTCTAATTGAATCGGATATATTTAAAAATTAAAAAAATTTGAGCAAACTGATCGATTGGACCGTAAATTATCGGACCCGATAAAATCTGATTGAGGTAAATCCGATTTCATTTTATCTTCCGTCTTGATCGTTCCTTCGGCTTCGTCTTCGAGTCTTCGACTTCTCGATCCCAGACTCTCGATTTTCTTTCTTGATGATCAAGTCGACAGTGACGGCAGTGAATGGAGAGTGTGAACGGACCGATGAGGATGAGGATCGAGCAAATGACAGTGGACGGAATTGAAGACAAGCCGACGAGGACGATCAGAGCTCCGGTGAGTAACAGCAGTATAACCCTTTTTTTTTTCAAATCTCCGGTGAATAGGTGCAAGATCGGCCCCTCTGCCTCCTTCTCCTCCATCTGCGACCTCCTCCCTTCGCTTCTTCCTTCTCCGCTCGACTCACTCCGTCTCCTTCTCTATCGATCGAGACCTCCCTCTGCCTCCTCTTCTGCTCGACCTCTCCCCCCTCTGTCTTCTCCTCCTCCGCCATCCGAGACATCTTTCTTCTGGCTCCTCCTCCGCTCGATCCTCTCCACCTCCTTCTCTCTGTCCGAAATCTCCTCTCCACCTCCTCCTCCGCTCAGTCCTCTCTCTCCTCTGCTTCCTCCTCTTATGCCATCCGGAATATTTTTTCTCCATCTCCTCCTCCTCTACTCGACCCCCTTCACCTCCTTCTCTTCGTCCGAAACATCTTCTCTCCATCTTCTCCTCCACTCGGTTTCTTCCTCCTCTATCTTCTTTTTCTCCTCTGTATCGATCTTTTTATTGATTCAACCATTGAACCGATGGTTGGATCGCTGACCAGTGATT
This sequence comes from Elaeis guineensis, assembly GCF_000442705.2. Taxonomy (NCBI): domain Eukaryota; kingdom Viridiplantae; phylum Streptophyta; class Magnoliopsida; order Arecales; family Arecaceae; genus Elaeis; species Elaeis guineensis. The sequence continues at coordinate 96,602,429 of NC_026001.2, forward strand.
CTGTATTTTGTCTGGATCAAAGCCCAGGTTGGATTTAATAACATTGCTAAACGGTGCTGGTGATCATATATATGCCCCTGGGAGATTGGGCTGGCTTAATTTGCTCGCATCCAGGTGTGCAAGGGTGATGTCTCTTATGTTAGCTAATAGAACAGGCAAGCTGATTCAGCTAGCTCTACGGTCGGACTGCGTGCAACCTGCAGCTAATTAATTAAATAGCAAAATAGATCGACCTGCTGTTGAGTTAACGTTGTCTGTCCAGCTCATAATGGTGAAGCAGTACTGATATTTTTTTTTTGGTAAACTGAGCAGTGCTGACATTTAATAGACTGTATCACAATTAATGCATCATAAATTCAACAATTATTAGATTATGTTCTATATATATTATTGCTGTGAGACTCTGGTTATATGCCGATATGATTGGAACCGGACGTAATTCGAAACTCGAGACGTCCAAGAGAATCTATATATATATATATATATATATATATATATATATATATATATATATGCACCCAAGATTTTTGACGAAAGATTTTTTGCTATCTAAATTAGTTGGAGCTCATGCAAAAAAAAAAAAAAAAAAAAAAAAAAAACTTATTTTTTTGATCAATTTTTTTAAAATTTTTTTTAATTATTTAAAAATTTTATTCATATTTCTCTTATGCGAACGTCCAGCCATAAATTATTAGTTAAAATTTATATATTATTAAATTTAATTTTTTAAATTATTGAGCCACATATTGATTATTTGTTGAAAATAAAAATCTATCAATTAATATTTAAATTAAATTATTAATTATACATGGTTGCGGACTTCATCCACATGATTGGCGGTTTAAAATGGACATGAGATTAAGATCAAATTTGGATTCGATGCGGTTCAGTTAAAATCACTCGGGATGCACCACTGGGAAAAAGGATGTGGTGTAGATATCATGACATATTGTATGTATATACATTGATTGGATGATGTGCCCCGCCGTTTTTATTTTTTTAATATAGTATCAGAGATGCATCGTTGGTTATTTTTTTTTCTGCAGCTCGAACACATTGGATACAGTCACAGCAGGCTTGGACTTCTGCTGGCGACATGAATGCTTTACTCGATCTAATGGTATTCTCCATCAAAACATTCATGTTATTATTATTATTATTTTCATAAAGAGAAACTATGAAAGACAATATGGATAAAACAATCCGTAAGCACTCGTATGATCTACACCAAGCTTGTGGATATCGATTGTGGGGAGAGATGCCCCTTGTTTTTACTGTTGGAGCCAATTGGTCTTTGTTAGGAAGGCTAATGCTATGGAAAGCAAACACCTGAAATAAATATAAATGCTCATATTACATTGGTGTGATTAATATCATAAAATACTCAAAAGAGGAAAACAAAATTTACTCTAGCTCCTCACTTCCAATCAAATGCATTGTCTCAACGCTAGTTAATCCGACTTCAAGCAATACTTGAGCCTAGGCTAATATATATATATATATATATATATATATATATATAATTGTTTACATGATAATTTTTTTAATGATAAATGGATAAATTAAATCAAATGAGTGTATGTATATATATCTATCAGAATCAGCAGATAATATATATATATATATATATATATATATATATATATATATATATATATATATATATATATATATATGATAAATGGATAAATTAAATCAAATGAGTGTATGTATATATATGTGTATGTATATATATCTATCAGAATCAGCAGATAAAATATTTAAAAATAAATTATAGAAATACCCTATCAGCTTTAATTTGAATTTATTTTTATTTTTTATATTTTAAAAATATCAAACTGATCATTCTAATTATCAAAATATTCAAATACAATCCTATCTTCTATCTCGGTTAACAAAATGATATCACGTGATCACCATATGATATCATTATTTTATAAAATATCCAAATTATTCTTAACATCAAAGAAACTTTAAATGAAATGGAGAGAGAAGAAGAAACTCTAAATCAAATGGGAGGAAAAGAAGAGGTGTGGAGGGAGGAGACCATAAAAGCATTTCAATCAAGTTCTTCTTTCTTCTTATTCTCTCGAAAATGAAGCAAAGGGGAGGACAAAGAGAAGAAAACACACACCCTCACACCCACAACAAACTTTTCTTTTTCATCTCTTCTCCACCTCCTCTCTCTCATTCTTCCAAAAATAGAGCAAATGGAATAAGAAAATAAAGAAGCAAAAGAGAGGGAGAGAGAAGATTGGATGGATTAGATGGATTGATATAGAGCAAACCAGATAAAGTTTTAGAGCAATTATGGGACACAGCATCTTCTGTCATGCATGCTACAGTATACTACTGGGGGTATCAATACACCCCACAACTATCCTCATTTAGCAGAGCGTTTGCTCGTGAAGCAAGAGTCAAACAAATTCTAGTTGACTAATGCTAGTTCTCCAAAGCAATGGTTACTGATCTTTGTGCATTTCATTAAATTGGATCATTATTCCACGGTATTAATTATTTTTATAAGAAGACCTATTAATAGACCACCAAAAATATTAATTTGTTATTTGATGGTTAGAATCTTCATTCTTTCCTAGCTATGTCGTATATAAAATAGAGGTCAAATACTTCATCCTTAATAGAGTCATCCAAATACATCATCTTGAACATTGTATGTGTTGGATGTATATCTTAGAAGTCAATCTTGACCAACACATACTTTTTTCTTAGACATATTTTGTACTTGTTGGATAGTCTTAATAACCAATCATATTTATGTGTCCATGATTTGTCCTAAAAATTAACAAAAATGATTTTGTATATTCTCAAGGCATTGAGAATTTGAGACATACATCATTAGTGGTTAATTTCTAAATACTTCCGATCGAAAGATTGTCACGAAGGACAGTGATCAATCCAGTTGAGATCGGTACACAGATCACCTCTTTTTAGGGCAGATGAGTCTCGAGTCTGCAGTGTAGAGACACTGAGTGAGAGTGCAAGTGATTGTTAGAGAATAACTTGCACTGAGTGTGACCAACATGAGAAACCACTTGAATATCTACTCACTCGTCAATGATCTTCTCGATGCAGCAGTGGTGTGACTGGTCCTTTGATCTGCGGTGTGTTGGCTATTCGCAGCGATGCTACATAATTTACTGTACGTTCTCTTGGTCCCTAGTCATATAGATCTTTGCTGTGTATGTTGGCTATGTAGGTTCAGATTCGCTGTTTGGAGTAAGATGCATCTAAACGAAATCTATCGATCTTAGTATAAAAAGAGAAGTCCTATGCGATCGTAAGACTGAGTTCAGAAAATCTCTGACCAGAGTAATTATGAATACTGAAAAAGAGTTTTTACGAGATTCACAAATGAACTCGAATCGAACGAATCTAGCATATGACTGATGATGGAGTTTGACGAATTCTCCTTGACCTTCATCCAGTCGAGACTCTCGATAGAGGGATTGTGTCACACGATAACTGCACCTAGGGATTCACTTTTCTATTCTGCTGGATTGCCACTACATATTGCTAGATATCACTGATGAATCATGAGAACTCACTAAGATCATTTTTGGATCAACAATCTTTGTTGGGGTGAGTTGGAATCGTTTTAGTCCATCGAAAAGAGTTTCGATGATACTGTGATGGAGATCATGGTATGTTTCACTACCAGACAGAATAGAATCTTAAAGATCACATACAAAAAGAGTTTAACCTAATCAATGGCTTGGATTATATTTGAATTATCAATTAGATTAATAGTTTGAATTTTAGAAACTACTAATTTGTAAACGTTATAATTTTGATAGCTTTTAATTGTTAGCGCAGAGACATAATTATAAATATTATAATTTTTTTGAGACTGATTAAATTATAAATTAAGTTTAAATTAAATTAAATTAAATTAAATTAAATATAAATTAGATTTAATTATCCAAATTAGATTTGAATTTCAAGTCTGATTGGATCAGGCTTGATAATTTTTTTGAATTCGGCTCGTTTCAGACTCGATTTAAATTTGATTGAGATTCTATTTGAACCAGATGAACCATGACACGGAGAGCTCAAATTTTTTAAGACTCTCTCTCTAAAAATCACATCAAAAAAAAAAGTGAGGCATTATTTTTCTCATCTTTCTTTCTTTATGCGCGTGAAAGGAGAGGGGCCACCAATAGTTGGTGCCCCACTTTATCTGGAAGCCTTTTTCATCTAATTTTTTTTTATTTAAATTTGATTCAAAATAGAATAAAAATCTCTCAGACTGGGGCATGGACGTATTTTTTTGTGTGCCAAAAAAATTAGAGAAAGAGGGCATGGCTAATTGTTGGCGTGAGACATCTCTCCTTCTTTCTTCTCCTATCTCAACGCACATCTATCCTTTGATTTATTTTTGAACACCTTGGATTCAAAAAGATGAGATCTCTTGGGCATTAAGAAGGAGTTGTGCATGGGATTTGAGATGTGGTGCAATAAAAAGTTAAAAGAGGACGCGTGAAGGGTGGTGGTGTGCGTTAGATGTGAGACGCTTCTTTCTTACATCTTTCTTTCCTCCCCAATGCCTCTTCCTTCATTCTCCACTTCATGTCCATGCTCAGATCTGATAAAGATCAGATCTAAGAGAGAAGAAGAGAAGAAGAAGGGTTCTTCTTCTCTTCATGGTGATCTGATTTAGATCCTGTCAGATCTGCGTGAAAGAGTTCGCACAGCAATCTGCTTCTTCAAGATCTGAAAGAAGAGATCAAGATCCATCGATGAGGAGTGAGATCTGTAATGTACTAGCACATCGATGATCTTGGTGCTCCAATCAAACAGCTTCGTATGGATACCAGCAGAGGTCGGGTACGTGTGCGGCTACGATCAAAACCTGAGACATCCGCAGATCTGAGGTATGGAGATTCGATCTCTATTTTATTTTTCTAATAGTTTATTTTTTTATTTCAGATATTAGATAGTGGGTACATATTCATATCAAGATCTTTACTACAGTTTTCAGATCTAATCTAATACATGAATAAATTAAAATTATTTAAATTTATTTATTTTCACTGCGTAGATGTCTAAAAAAAAATTTTGAACTACAAGTATGAAACTGTAGCATTTTCTAACAGTGGTATCAGAGCTTAAGTTCTGATACGAATATAAAACTCTCTTAGATTTGATATCTGATTTATAGAAATCAATCTGAAGGTTAATAAGATAATTACATCGTTCTGAAATAAGGTTGTCCTGGCATAATCCCTGTTATGCTGAACGGTTGTCCTAGAATGATATAGAACGTCGATAAAGTTAGATCTGATTTTTGTGCATGCTGTAATATGATTACAAAATTATTTTGATTTAAAATTATTTCAAATCTGAAATAAATGATGAATTATTCAGACCTAAAATTGATTTAGATCTGAATATTTTAATTATGGTGTAATTTGGATCTAGTATGTTTGCTAAAATTCTTTCTACATGCATAGATTTAATGTTATGGTTCATATATTTGACATGTGAAAGATATATTGATCTGATTTTTAATTGATTACATATGTAATATGTTAGATTAAATTTTTAGTAGCTTAGTAATCGAATTGGGATAGTCACCATAACCATCCGGTCATAAGATGATGAAGAAATCAAAGTCCCTCTCTTGTCCATTCGATGGCTTCTCTCTTATGACGTATAGGGGTACCGGTTGTGATGTTTCCTATGTAAATGAACAGCAAATAAAAAATTATAATTATTATATTTTTTTAATTTAAATCAGATTATGCATGTATTTTTATATATTTTAGATCATTAAAATTTATATTTGATATATTATTTGACACACGATCTAAAACTTAATATCTGTAAAATTTTAGATCCAAAATTTTAGGCTTTATTTGCATGAGAGCATGTAACTGGTATGCTTGTGAAGTCGACTCGATTTTTAATTGGGTCGACTCGAGTGCTTGATGGGTTGACTCATTTTTGTTGGAGTCGACTCAAGATCCTGGTAGGTCGGCTCATTTGCTGATGAACCGACTCAATTATATTTTTTAGGTCTATAAATTTCTATTTATCTCAGTGTGTGCCGACTCACTGTGACAAATTGATTCGTGTACCAAGATGAATCGATTCGACTATGCAAACAATCATATTATATGGGATACAATATAAATGGTTTATATTAAAAAATATTTCAAGATCTAAATCCAAATCTATGTACATAATGCACTTAATTAAGAATTAAGATTTGAAATTATAAGATCTAAAATTATGAATTTAAGATCTAAATTTCAATGCATAAAATATGGGCTTCGGGTATGGGTTGAACAAATTAGGTTTAGAGACTAAACTACAACTAGGATCATTGATTAGATAAGATTAGAATCCATTTTTGATTTTGAGCAGTTGATCGAACCTAATCAAGAGTTGATTGGGATTAGTTCAAAGGGGTTCAAAATTGAATTTAGTTGTAGTTGGTCAATTGATTCACATGTGATGTAAAATGATTAAGTCAAGATCGAATTTGGTTCAGCGGTTCGAGCCCGGATCTATAGGTTAACCTAATTAATTCTAATCAACCAATTTGATATCTAAGACAAGTATTAGATGATAGTTATTTAATTAGTTCCGTTGTCTGACCTGACCAATTCATTGGTGTTTAAGAAAAGCAACGGGGGACCTCTACTCATCTTTACTTACCTGATCAACTTGAAAGATTATTTTTATATTAGGTTACTTGTTGATCCGAGTTCACCCATACCGACTCAGTTGGTTAGACATGACATATGCTGACCTAAATCAGATTAGTCATTACATCAGATATATGTGACTAATTAGAAGAGATCTTAATCCAAATCTCCTCACTGAATATTAAGTCTACTGATTTTCCATCGTTGTAGAGATGCGGGTGCCTTTTTCGACATTGATCATTCTCGGCTGGTTATAGTAGTTCGATTACATCAGGAAGGTACAACCACTCTATTGCATTAGATATCCTGAGGTTAAGATGGGGTTGGGCCCAATAACTGTTAGGTAAGGGATTCAATGATGGTTTTGCACTCGCTGGTGAACGGTGGGTTAGACTTAACTAAAGAATGTGCCAATAACTGTTAGGTGAGGCCACAGGACTTAGAAACTAAGTCGCTGCAATATACTTGAAAAAGCATCTAGATAAAGAGTTATCCACGGATTGATATATGTGTCACCAATAACTGTTAGGTGAGGTGCCGTATATTGATGGAATCGCAGCACCCACTAGAATCATTTATCGCATTAGGATTTTTGTTCTCCATCTGAGGAGTGTGAGAGACTCAAAAAATTAGTGAGAGCCTTTTGTTTACTTTTAAAATTTTTAGAATAAACTATTACAAGTACAATCATCTAATTAAAATTTTACTCTCTACGATTAAGTTTTCAGCTTCCAACAATCTAGCTCGAATCTTAGATATTAACCACTTAACTGAAATCAATTACATATTCTGGCTCATAAATCTAAGAATAGTTCTTAGTTTCTAAAAATTAAGACATATTCTTGATCAAGTTAACCCAATATCATCAGCTTGTCAATCCATAATCAACGAGCTATACTTGACAAATGGTTGGATATTAACAATTAGGTTAGATGCTATAAATTAGATTCCATAGTCGATGAGATCCAATATATGCATAAGGACATGTAGACTGCCTATGACATGCTGATTCATCTACAATAGTTATGAGATGATAAGAGTCGCACAATGCATGAGATACATGATGGATAGTTTGTCTATGATCGATGATCAAGGATATTAAAGAACTTGAAAAGCTCGATATGACTATGCATAAGAAATTGCTAATAGATTTGATCCTATAATTTTTGATTCATATGGATAGTTTATAAAATTATTATATAAATAAATATAATAGCACCTTAACTGAATTAGTCGATATGCTAGTAACTAAGGGATCTTAAAAAGTTTAAAGATACATACCTGGAGAACCTAAAAGAAATATTTACATACCTTCGAAAGATATGTCGAATCGCTCAAAATTGATCTTACGATTTTTTCTTTTTCATTAGACTTTAGTGCATGTTATGCACTTTAATATAAGATCTAAAGAAGGAAAAAGACTGAGGGAAGGTGAAGTGACTCTTTTGAGTCGGTAATTATACAAAAGTTGCCCGAGGCTATAAGCACCTAATCTCAGTGATTATCGTTTGGATTTAATTTTTATCATTTGCATGGTGTGATGCATTTGTAAAACATTATTTGAGCAAAACAGTGAATGCCATTGGGTCTGAGAGATCCAAAATCAAATAACCTAAAGTATATAGATAGTTCTTCTAGCTAGATCATATATGAAAAAAAATGATTTGTCGATTGGAAAAAATGGGTCTTTGGGCTCATTGACTGTTAAGTCATATTTAGTCTGTGAATCATCTCTTTGAGGATTAATGACCAAGCTGTCTTTTATAGGTTAAAGGACTAAGACCACTGAGATACTTATCCTAGTACATATATGATGTATATGATCTATTTGATGAGCCAGACTAGGAGGTTATCACTACTTCATTATCCTTACTGATGAACAGTCATGGTATAGGTATGTATGTAAGATACAAATTTGAAAGACTTTGAATAGTTCAAAAAATTCAGATATGAAGTAGAAAAGATAAATCAAAAAATTTTTAAAGGTACTTCGATCGAATCGAGGATACAATACCAAATTGAGAATTTATCAATTATCTAAAAAAAATAGTATAGTATCATGATGGAATTCTCCTTGTACAACTTAGCTCAATGGTGTATCTGTGAGAAGCAATGGCACTATATGAGATATGGTCCAGTCTATCATGAATATCACTAGCTCAATTATTATTTTTTAGAAACAAGATTTAATTTCTAAATTTAAAATAGGTTTCCTCTAAATTTGATTTCACCGCACCATGTGAGACACGATATGATGGATAAGTTAGAGGATATGTTTGTGAGAACTCGTTTATAGAGTATCCCAAAAGGTGTTTGAGATATCACTTTCTCTTTTCAGTGGTTCACAATGTGATTGTGAGCAATCATACTATTTTCTTGAAAATAGTGGGAGGATAAACTCAAAGAGAAAGTCTCTAAAGAGCAATGAGTCACAAGACCTAACAATCTATTTAAGATGAGCTAGTATATGTAGTACTTTCTCTATCTTGTCGATCTACTAGGATCTCCTATCCTTTAGAAAGATACTTGGTATTCTTACAAAAGATTTAGAGAAAATATTTCTCAAGAGAGATTGAGAACATAGAGATGATCTCAAAACCTATAACGACGTGATATGAGGAATCATGTAGTTACATGGAGGTCAGTGGGAGGGTCCATGCTGACATCGATTATGATGTGGTTACATATAGAATTTTTTTTTTAAAGATCTAGATCAAATATTCTAAAAATAAAAGGTCTATAGAGATGATCCTAAAAGGATGTTTGGTTTTCACAGATAAGTACATAGAAGAGGTGTTGAAAGGATCCTGCATTCAAACCTTCAAGAGGGATCCGTTATCCTTTTGGACATAGGTGTATGCCATACTATGTACTCGATTTGGTATATCTTGCTGTGAAAATCACGAGCAGATATCAGTTGAATCTAGGCTGGAAGCATTGGATTGCTGTGAAAATATCCCTTAATACTTGAGAAGCACTAAAGAATTATTCTTCATCTTTGAATAAGGATTAGAGCTAAGAGTGGGAGGATACACTGATGCTGATGATAGAATATCTACATCAACATATATTCTTAAGTTATGTTGGTTCGGTATGATGAAAGGGTTCCAAGTAATCGACCAACGAAAGCTGAATATGCTATAGATGTACAGGATATGTTCTGATTCTTATGATAGTTGCGGAACTATATATCATACCATTAGATACTATGACATTGTATTGCAAAGATAATGGTCCATAGCTCTCTTTAAGGAGCCAAGGTCTTATCAGAAGTCCATGCACATAGAATAGATATACGCGATTACCTCAAGTAGAAATACACGGAGATGAAAAGAGTAGACTCCATATGATAGTGGTAGGCCCAAGTCACTTAGCCAGCTAAGCACTAAAGCCTATCTTCAGAAATGGGGCTCAAGCATATGGCAGATTGACTTTAGTGCAAGTGAAAGTTTGTTGGATGTGTTCCTAGAAGTCAATCTTTACTGACACATACTTTTCTCTAGGGCATATTTTGTACTTGTTGGACAGTCTTAATAACCAATCATATTTTTGTGTCCATGATTTATCCTAAAAAATAACAAAGATGATTTTGTATATTCTCAAGGTGTTGAGAATTTGAACATACATCATTAGTGGTTAATTTCTAAATACTTCCGATCGAAGGATCGTCACGGAGGACAGTGATCAATCCATTCGAGATCGATGCACGGATCATCTTCCTTTAGGATAGATGAGTCTCGAGTCTGCAGTGTAAAGACACTAAGGTGAGAGTGCAGGTGGTTGTTAGAGAACAACTTACACTGAGCATGACCAACACTAGAAATCACTTGGATGTCTACTCACTCGTCAGTGGTCTTCTCGATGCTGCCGTGGTGTGACTGATCCTTTGACTTGTGGTGTATTGGCTATTCACAGCGAGGCTACATAGTTTGACTGCACATTTTTTTGATCCCTAGTCATATGGATCTTTGCTATGTATGTTGGCTATATAGGTTCAGGTTCGCTGTTTGAAGTAGGATGCACCTAGACGGAATCTATCGATCTTAGCCAGAGTAAGTGTGAATACTGAAAAAGAGTTTCCACGAGATTCACAGATGAACTCGAGTCGAGCCAATCTAGCATATGGCTGACGATGGGGTTTGACGAGTTTTTCATATTCTCCGTTCAGTCGAGACTCTCGATAGAGAGATGATATCACACGATAACCCACCTAGGAATTCATTTTTCTATTCTATTAGGCTGCCACTATATGTTGCTAGATATCACTGTTGAATCGTGAGAACTCACTAAGATCATTTTCGGATCAACGATCTTTGTTGAGGTGAGTTGGAATCGTTTCAGTCCATCGAAAAAAATTTCGATGATACTGTGATGGAGATCACGGTATGTCTCACTATCAGACAGAATAGAACCTGAGGGGTCACACACAAAAGAAGCTTGACCTGATCAATGGCTTGGATTATATTTGAATTATCAATTAGATTGATAGTTTGAATTTTAGAAACTGCTAATTTGTAAGCGTTACAGTTTTGACAGTTGCTAATTTTTAGTGAGGAACTTAATTGTAAGTGTTACAATTTTTTTTTAAAACTGATTAAATTATGAATTAAGTTTTAATTAATTTAGATTAAATTTAATTTAATTAGACTTAATCTAATTTAATATTAATTGGGTTTAATTATCCAAATCAGATTTGAATTTCAAGCTTGATTTGATTAGGCTTGACAGTCTTTTCGAATTCGGCTCATTTCGGACTCGATTTAAATCCGATTGAGGCTCGATTTGAATTTGATAAATCATGACTCGGAGAGTCTAAGTTTTTTGAGACTCTTCTTCAAAAATTATGCCAAAAAGAGAAGTGGGGTGTTATTTTTCTCATCCTTCTTTCTTCACGTGCGTGAAAAGAGAGGGGAAGCCAATAGTTGGCGCCCCATCTTATCTGAAAGTTTTTTCATCCAATTTTTTTTATTTAAATTTAATTTAAAATATAATAGAAATTCTTAGATTAGAATATGAAGTATTTTTTTTGTGTGACAAAAAAATTAAAGAAAGAGGGAATGCCTAATTGTTGGCGTGAGACATCTCTCCTTCTTTCTTCCCTTATCTCAATACATATCTATCCTTTGATTTGTTTTTGAATGCCATAGATTAAAAGAGATGAGATCTCTTGGGCGTTAAGAAGGAGTTGTGTGTGGGATTTTAGATGTGATGCTATAAAAAATTAAAAGAGGATGCGTGAAGGGAGGTGGTGTGCATTAGATGCGAGAGGCTTCTTTCTTACATCTTTCTGTCCTCCCCAACGCCTCTTCCTTCCTTCTCCACTTCATGTCCATATCCAGATCTGATAGAGATCAGATCTAAGAGAGAAAAAGAAAGAGAAGAAGAAAAGAAGAAGGATTCTTCTTCTCTTCATGGTAATTTGGTTTAGATCTCGTCGGATCTGTGCGAAAGAGTTCGTGCAGCGATCTGCTTCTTCAAGATCTGGAAGAAGAGATCAAGATCCATGGATGAGGAAAGAGATCTGCAAGGTGCTAGCACACTGATGATCTCGGTACTTTGATCGGACGGCTTCGTGTGGATACCAGTAAAGGTCGGGCACGTATGCAGCTACGATCAGAACCCGAGACATCCGTAGGATCCAAGGTATGGAGATTCGATCTTCATTTTATTTTTCTAACAGTTTATTTTTCTATTTCAGATATCCGATCGTGGATATATGTTTATATCAAGATCTTTACTATATTTCTAGATCTGATCTGATACATGAATAAATAAAAATTATTTTAATTTATTTATTTTTACTGCATAGATGTTTAGAAAAAATTTTGAACTACACGTACGAAATCGTAGTATTTTCTAACAGTATGGATGTTCTTCTATTTTCCATCAACTCTATCATTACTCTCTTGCTCCTTCATACTTCTCTCTGACAAATAATCACCATAACTACTCGGTTCCCAAAATTGATAGGTGTTCTAGAAATTATATAACAAAGAAAGGAGTCAAATCACAATAATGAGATACACATATAGTTTAGCAACTATCAAAGTAAATATTAAAATACAATAACACATGCAAAATAAACTCTCAACACTAGATCAAATATAAAGAGACCCATATTCTTGTCTGGAGTTTAATAGGCATTTTCATTAGTCAGGCTTATTTTATTATAGAAATTTTCTCTCCCTCCTTCACCTTAAATAGTACACTTTTTTAGCCATAATTTTGAAAAACAAAGAGGCACTACAAGAAAAGTGAATTTTTACGATGAATTTATTTACGATGAAAATATTTTCATCATAAATAAATATATTAACGATAAAAAATAATTTTCATCACTAATAATTTAAATATTTACGATATAAATAATATTTCAACACAAATAGCTCCATATTTGTGATAAAAAAAATTTCATCACAAATATCAGTTATTTATGATAAAAATAATCATCATAAATAATAAAATATTTATTTTTAATTTAATTTTTTAAATATTCATGATAAAAATATTTTTATCATAAATAATCTTAGTCTTTACAATGAAAAAAATATCATCATAAATATCATTATTTAAAATAAAAATAATCATCATAAATAATAAAATATTTATCTTAATTAAATATTTTTAAATATTCTTGATGAAAATATTTTCATCATAAATAATCTTAGTATATACATTGAAAATTAATTTTTCATCACAAATATGAATTATTTATGATAAATTTTTTTCATCACTAATATTTGAAGAAAAATAAAAAATTTTAAAAATTCAAAAATTATAGATTATTTATGACAAAAATATTACATCATATATATGAAAGTATTTATGATAAAAAATATATTTTCATCATAAATAAAAAATTATTTATGATAAAAATTTTTCATCGCTAATACATGAAAAAATTCAAACATATTAAAAATTCAAAAGTCATAGATTATTAGTAACTAAAATATTACGTCGCAAATATGGGAGTATTGATGATGAAAAAAATATTTTCTTTACAACTAAAAAATTATTTACGATGAAAATTTTTCATCATTAATACATAAAAAATTCAAACATATTAAAAATTCAAAAATCATAGATTATTAGTGACTAAAATATTATATCATAAAATTAAAGTATTGACGATGAAAAAAATATTTTCATAGTAACTATAAAATTATTTACGATAAAAATTTTTCATCACTAATACATGAACAAATTCAAATATATTAAAAATTTAAAAGTCACAGATTATTAGCGATTAAAATATTACGTCACAAAAATATGATTATTTGTGATGAAATATCATATTCCATCATCAATACTCACCTATTTACGATGAAAATTTTTTATCATTAATATATAAAAAATATCAAAAAATTTTAAAAATCATAAACTATAGATTATTAGTGACAAAAATATTATGTCGTAAATACTTAATTATTTATGTTAAAAACCCATTTTCATTGTAAATAATCATGTTTTAAAAATTTAAAAATAAAAGATAATTGATGATGCTATATATTCATTGTAAATAATCAACTATTTGTGACTTAAGAAAAATATTCATCACTAATAAGATATTTTTCATGATAAAATTTTTTAATCATAAATAATTAAAAAATTAAAAATTAAAATAAATTACAAACTATTTGTGATAAAAGCATATCCGTCACTAATAGTTCAATTATTAACGACGAAAATATATTTTCCATCGCCAATAAGCATATTTTAAAAATTTAAAAATAAAAGATAATTTACGATGGAAACTATTCATCATAAATAATGAGCTATTTGCGATGAATATAGAGCTATCCATCGTTAAAAAAAATTTAACGACAAAAATTTTATCGCTAATGTTTTAAATATTTTAAAAATTTAAAAAAAATTATATTGAAGGATATATATTATAATAAATTTTTTTATATTTATAAAAATTATAAGATAGTTTTAAAAAATAATATGTTATAACAAAATTATGTAGAATATTTAGATATGTGTATATAAAAGGCACGTGAAAAGTCATGGCCTATGAAGATTATGTTGTCGCAAATGTTGGGGTATGGAAAAGTCAAAGGGTGGTCGTAAAATAAAAATGATGATAAATCTAGAGGATGGTAGAGTTGCACCCTTGGATGTCTGTATTATTATATATATATATATATATACATCATGATAAATCTGAGTTCGTCTCGGACCCAGAGATGGCAGCATGCAGGGGGAGGAAGAGTACACTCACAGGTTGGCAATTAGATTTTGATTATTTTATGTATCTTGTTACAGTATTGTTCAATTATCCTCCATACTTTTTGTCCTCTTTAAGTATCTATGTAGAGTGCGTTGCATACAAGTAAATGGTATTGAACATGTTAATGGGATGCATAAGGTCTCGTTGGCTAAGTTTTCTGTGCTTTTTCCATGATAGCCCATTGGATATCGGAGTTCATGCTTCCTGTATGATCCAATCTACATCTGGTCGGAATTGGTACTCCTTTTTTTTTAGTAAAATCACTTTAAACCTAAAATCATATTGAAAAATCATATATATATACACATATACACACATACACACACACACACACATATATATATATATATTATTGTATTATTGTGGCTAAGAGATGAATGAAAAATGAATGAAAGAAAAAAATACGGAGAACAAGACTTGGTCAGGGAAATTTTTTTTTAAATAAAAAATTATTTTTTATTGATTATTAGCGATGGAAAAAAATTTTGTTGCTAATTATGTAATTAGCGATGAAATTTTATATTTTCATCGTAAATAATATTTTTTTGAAGGGTGAATTTTTTTAGCAAATTTTTTTTTTGATGAAAACTATTAGCGACGAAAAATATTTACATCGCTAATAATCTTATTAGCGATGAAACTTTCTTTTTCATTGTAAATATTTTTTTCGTTAAGTTTATTTGCGATGAAAATTTATTATTAGCGACTAAAATTTGTATCGCTAATATCCCGCATCCCATCAACTCCCATCAGAAATCCATTTTTCTTCCTCGTCCCCCCATGGCAGTCCGGCTTCTTCTCCCCCTCCCACGAGCTTCCTCGTTCCCCCTCAGCAGTCCGGCTTCTTGTCCTCCTCCCGCGAGCTTCCTCCCCCCCGGCATCCCGCATGCCAAGATTCTGATTTCCTTCATCGTCTCGGTTTCCTCCACTACCACCGTCGAGTTGAGTCGACTTCATCTTTTTTTTGGGGGGGTTGGGTTCGGGCCAGGGATCGGGACGGGGAACAGCCCGGGCCAGCGTGCTGGAGATGGCGCGCCTAGGTCGGGACTGCGGGCCGCGGCCATGTGGGGCCTGCGAGCCAGGGCCACGTTGGGCCTGCATGCCAGGCCTGCGGGCCGTGTCGGTGACAGCGAGCCGGGGAGGGATCGAGGCTGGGTCCGGCGAGCCAGAGCCTGAGCCGGTGACGTCGACTCTTCATTTTTTTTTATGTGGGTTCGGGCCAGGGACGGGGATGGGGAACGGCACGGGGCCAGCGTGCTGGGGACGGTGCGTCTGGGTCGGGATGGTGGGCCGCGGCCACGTGGGGCCTGCGGGCCGGCGACGGTAGCTCGAGGAGGGGCTGGGGCCAGGGCTGGCGAGTCGGAGCCAGCGACGGCGAGTCGGGATAGGGTTGGGTCACGGCTGTGCCGGGGCCTGTGGGTCGGGCCAGCGACAGCAGGCCCGGGAGGGGCCGGGGCCGGCGAGCCAGAGCCAGATCTGGCAACGGCGAGCCGGGGTTCACGACTGTGCCGGGGATGGTGGGCTGGGCATGGGTGGCCTTGGGCTTGGCATGCGTGGGTTGGGGTGGGTCGGGCCTGGGTTTGGGGGCCGGTCGGGCTAGGTCCGATCAGGCTGGCACGGGTCGAGTGGAGCCGGTTCGGGTCAGGCTGGGGCCGGGATGGCGGAGTCGGGGTGGGGCAAGTCGGGTTGGATCGGGTCGGGTGGAGCCGGGTCGGGCTTGGGCGGATCGGGTCGGGATGGGGCGGGTCGGGGATGGTAGGGTCCGGGCCAGGTGGTTCCGATTCGGGCTGGGATGGGGCGGGTCAGACCAGGTGGGTTGGGCTGGGGTGAGTCGAGCGGAGCCAGATCGAGTCGGGTGGAGCCGGGGCAGGTCGGATCGGGTCGGGTTCGGTCCGCACCTGGTTAGGCTAGGGCAGGTGGGGTCGGGATGGAGTGGGTCGGGTCAGGTCAGGTCTTCATGAGGATGAAATATGATGCTGAAATTATTATAACTGTTGCATATTATTTTTTAGTGTTAATGCTGAAGTTAGTTAATTATTTGATCAATTATTTTTTCACTAACACAATGCACATTGCTGTTACTTATTATAATTAAATTATTCTATATGCTATTTTGTATGTTGCTGAAATTATAAATAAAAAAAATATTTTTATTTTAGAGAAAACTCTATTGAAATTTTTGATCAAGAAATTTCAATACAAAGGTATTCTTTTTTGATAAATTAAAAATCCATCTTCTTTTTTGAGCCGTAGATTTCTGTTCAAGTTTCGATCTTCATCGAGATCGAAACTTGGATGTCCCGTATTCGAGCTTTTTGAAAAAATAATAATATTATTATTGTTAATAGTTGATATTTTATTTCATTATATGGTATTCAGTAGTTATCTATCCATTATTCTCCGGATATATGGTGGATAGGGTGTGTGGGCACCATATCTACATCATATACTTAGAAAATTATGGAAAGATGCTGTTGAAATTTTTATAAAAATAAAATAAAATATTCACTAATAACAATAATGAGATTATTACTTTTTGAAAGGGGTAGGATCACACCTGTTAGTAATGATTTGAAAAAGATAGGATCATACATTTTTACTTCATAAAGAGATAGGGCCACAAATTTTTTGTGTTAATGTTTAGTCTGCATATCTTTTTTAATATGTGTTATTTTGCATGTTCGGTCTGCATATCTGGATCCAGATCGAGATTTGACTGGAATTTGGAATGCGATTCAATCCGAAATTCAGATCGGGATCTTGAATACCATAGAACTTTTTTTGGTTATTAATGATTTTGTGTTTATTGTTAGATGAATATTAACAAAAATTGAATGAATGCTAGAGATATTTTTTTGCCTGAATATCGAAAAGAAGTTCGAGATTTCATTGACTATGCATGACATAAGGCTGACAGTGCTAGTCGGATAAAGTGTTCATATAAGAGATGTGTCAATATGGTATATCATCATATAACACTTGTTGAGGAGTATTTGCTATAATATAGTATCGATAAAAAGTATACTTGTTGGACATGGCATGGGGAGGATGATCTGAATGAGGTGGTGTGCGACGATGACGATACTGAAGATGATAGTGATGCTGATGGACCTGTCGAACATACGGGTATAGGAGAATTATTATATGATTTACATCAAGGTGCTTGTTTGAATGTACAGGTGAATACTGCTGCATGTGAAAGCAATTCTGATCATAAATATAATATCCAACTTGAGGTAGAAGGGACTCTAAACAGTTTGCAAAGCTTGTAAGGGATATACGAGAGCCACTTTATCCAAATTGTACAAAGTTTTTCAAGTTAGAGTTTTTAATAAAATTACTTCATATTAAAATCGTGAACCGATGGAGTCAGAAGTTATTTGATTAAATTTTAATATTGATTAAAGCAGCTCTGTCCGATGGAGAGAGACTGTCAAAATCATATTCTGAAGTAAAAATATACATGTGAAAATATGACTTGGTTATACTCCTATACATGTCTGCAAAAATGATTGCATATTATTTTATAAGGATAACGAATAAGCAACTGAATGTCCGAATTACGGTGAGTCTAGATACAAAATCGATAATAGGAAAGGAAGGAAGATACCTCAAAAATTTTGAGATATTTTTCATTGATTTCAAGACTTTAAAGATTGTATATGTCCACAAAGGCAGCTGAAGAAATGAGATGGCATTATGAGCAACGGGTTCTGGAGAAGAACATACTTAGCCATCCGATTGACTCTTTAGTGTGGAAAGACTTCGATGAAAGCATCCACATTTTGCGAGTGACCCGTGCAATATCAGACTTCATCTAGCGACAGATGGATTTAATTCATTTGGCAATATAAGTACCTCTTACAGCTTGTGGCCTGTGATGCTAGTTCTATATAATGTGTCCTCTTGAAAATGCATGAAAGAACCATTTATTTTTATGTCACTGTTGATTCCAAATCTAAAAACACAGATAATAAAATTGATGTATATCTACAACCTTTAATTGATGATCTGAAGGAGTTATAGGAAAAAGTGGTATAGACATATGATTCTGTGAGTCAAAGTAATTTTAAGCTGCATGCTTCGATTTTATAGACTATAAATGATTTTCCAACATATGAAAATTTATCTGGATGGAGCACTAAAGGATATCTGGTGTGTCCAATATGCAATAGGGATGCATCCTCCTTATATTTAAAGCACGGACAGAAAATATGTTTTATGGGTCATCGACGGTTTCTTTCTGCTAATCATTCTTGGAGGATCCATTATAACCAATTCTTTGATAGTAAATTCAATCGACGTCCGCCACCCAAGGAGTTAAGTGAAGCAAAAATTTTAGAACAACTTGAAGTCATTGAAAATCTTCGATTTGAAAAAATATCGGATACTCACAAGTGAAAGCATACTGAAGCTGAGCTGAATTGGATGAAGTGAAGTATCTTTTTTGAACTACCGTATTGGAAGTAGTTACTATTTCATCATAATCTAGATATAATGCACATTGAAAAAAATATTTAGGATAATATCATTGGTACTGTATTGAATATTTCAGAAAAAATAAAAGATGGTACAAAAGCTCATCTTGATTTGTAGGAAATAGAAATTCGTTCGGAGTTGCATTTAATTCATCGAGGTGAGAGATTTTTTATGCCACCCGCATGTTATTCGCTGTTTGGAGAGGAAAAGAAGAATTTCTGTGGATGGTTCAAAACCGTAAAGTTTTTCGATGTATACACTTCAAATGTATTGCGGTGTGTTGGGAACAACGATGGCAATATCTCTGACATCAAAAGTCATGACTCCCATGTGATGATGCAATGTTTGCTTCCTGTGGTCATGCGTGGCTATTTGGATGGTAATGTTCCAACTGCATTGATTAAGCTGGGAGTGTTCTTTCGAGAACTATGTTGCCAAAAATTGAAGATTAACTTACTTGAAAAATCAAAGAAAGATATTGTACTCATTCTTTGTAAATTAGAAAAAAAAAATTCACCATCATTTTTTGATGTTATGGTGCATCTGGCTGTCCATCTTCTAAAGGAAGCTCTTTTTATCAGACCAGTACATTATCAATGAATGTATCCTATTGAAAAGTAAAAAAGTTATACGTATTTTGTCATATCAATTATAAGATGTAAATATATTTCTAAAATTTAAATTTATTTTTATTTACAGATTCTTGTGCACGTTAAAAAAGTATATGCGCAATAAAGCAAGACCTGAAAGGTCTATAGTGGAAGCATATGTAGCTACTGAGTGTCTCACATTCTGCTCGATATATCTTGATGATATCGAAATAAGATTCAATCATACAGATCGTAATGCAGACTGTGAATGGGGTGATAAAGAGTCGATGTTGTCTATATTTAAACAAACGGTTTGATCTATTGGTGCAAGAAAATATAAATTTATGGATGTGAATGAGCTATCCAAGGCACACTTTTACGTTCTAAATAATTGTGAAAAAATTGACGATTTTATTAAGTATCATCTTACGATACTGTTTAATGATCAAAAAAAATTTTTATATCGATGTAAAATTAAAAATTATAACTTCTTGCAGTGAGCACAAGAGTATACTATATAGAGAGAATAATACGGATGCTGATGATCGACATAGGAAAAAATTTATAAAATAATTTGGTGATCTTGTAAGTTGTATTAGTAATATATTATTTATTTACTTATAAATATTATTATTTTAACCAATATAATTTTTTATCTTATGATGCAGATGAAATATAAGTATTTCAATAAAGAAGCGGATGCAACCAATGAGTTGCACGATTTAGCATGTAGTCTCGATCGAAGGGTTAATCACTACACATCCTGTATCGTTGGAGGAATGAGAGTTCACACAAGGAAGCTTGAGATGCAATGACGGATCCAGAATAATAGAATTGCTACAATAAGATATGAAGGAGAAGAAGAGATTGATTATTATGGTGTACTGGTAGATATTATAGAACTGAAGTATGGATCCAGTAATTTTATATTTTTATTTCAGTGTGAATGGTGGGATATTAATAATAAAAAGATTGAGATTCATATCGATTTACAATTTATTAATGTAAATCTTGCACAAACATGGTACCAAAATGAGCCGCATATGTTAACAACTCAAGCGACACAAGTAATATATTTGAAGGATCTAAAGTATCGAGGTAATTGGTATGTCGTACAAAAAATAATACTTAGAGGCATATATAACATACCAACTCGATTAGAGATGGATGAAATTTTGGATTTACATGAAGAGAAGCTTTTCAGCAAGAAGAACAAATATTAGCCGAGTTTTTGGTTGATGAAGAACTTATAACGGCATCTTTGAATAGGGCTGATCTCCCGTCCAACAAAGTTGAAGCTGATTTTGTATTTAATCTGGATGAGTCGGAGGGCGATGATCAGTTCATAAAGGATGATGAGATAGAAGACGATACATATATCGATTACTATGATTCGGACGAGAATCTACACATCGAGGAAGATACGAATATTGATGAGTAGATCTTTATTCTTCGTTCAATTTTATGTTGCAATAATGGTATGCGATATAATTATATTTATTAGAATATTATTTGATTTCTATTATTATTATTTAACATTATATTTATTTATATCTCAATTCCTGTAGATATGACACCAGGAGACAAACGACGACGATCGCGTTCACAGTTACCTGCAGATAGCTTGGAGGTTAAGGTGCCTTCACTACTCTCCGTTGCCTCACCGGCTCTAGTGTCAGAGGATCTTGCACTGGCTGGTCCTAGTGAGTCGCGTACGAGTGAGGGGGTCTCAATGATATTAATTATTACACTTTATATATAATAAAATTTGATTTTTTTTATTTGGATCATACTAACGATCTATTTATTATTTTTTCAGATCAGTCTACATCGGTGGTTAGGCGAGGGCAAGGTCCATCGAAGAACCTTGCTTTAGAGCGTTGGAGATGCGAGCACCTGGGACAGCAACTCCGAATCGAGATACCGATCAACTATACCAGATCTATTAAGAAATGGTGTGAGCCATGGCAGACCGAGCTGGGCATCATATGCCGCAGCTATACCCCCAAGATGCTCTTCGATTGGCATCACGTTGTCTCGACTCAGAGAAAAATTTTCTACACCTACTTACAGGTAAAATAAATTATATTATAAATATTTAATTTGCATAGTATTCTTCTAATATTCGTTATTCGTAGAATGTATTTGACATCATCGATTTTGAGGATGATCGTGTGAGACGAGTGATCGACATCCATCTATCCTTGCATTTTAGGGATTATCACATCACATGCATCAGCATTAATACCGGGTGGTGTAGGCTCATGGACAGGAGGTAGTGCGGCTGTAGCCCTATGATAGTATCACCATCGATGATTGGATTACCATATGCCGGTGTTACGAGGATCCGTATATTTGGTTACATATCTAAACTTTTTTTTAGACTTTAATGACTTAATCATTTATTCTTAAATTAAATTTGTTATCTACTAATTTTATTATTAATTTTATAGAGACGATGTGCCCAGAATGCGACGAATCAGACGAGATAGATCGTGCCATATTGTGAGGGATCGAGATCATTTGCTCGTCACATGGAGCACATGGTAAGTATTTTTTTAATTTCTAATTAGGATATATTTTTTAATTATTTAATTATTATTTAATTAATTTTTAAATTACAGAGAGATATTGAGAGTGGCAAACTTCTTCGTAGGATCGATATCTACCAACACCCACCAGCGACGGTCGGAAGAGTGGACGACGGGGAGCCAGAAGCTCTTTATAAATTTTTTTAATTATTTTTTCATTCATAATTTGATTTTTATTAAAAAATTAAAATAATTTTTATTTTTATTTTTAGGATCGTATGACCGACATAAGATCCTAACCTACCTTTGAGGGCTCGACCGCATCCATAGATGATGAGATCTGTGATCGGATGCTCGGTACGAAATCCTATTATGTTAGGGGTCTAGGACATGGGATCACTGCTCCCTCATCCTCACGATCATCTAGGGTTGAGATCCATTCTGCATGCCAGGCTCAGCTGACGAAAGTACAGAGACAGGCTGTCGAGGATCGACGGTGAGCTCAGGAGTTGGCTGCATGCATCGAGACTATCAGCACATCCAGATCCAGATAATAGAGCGGATGATGCAGATACAGTAGACGATATAGTTGATGAGGTAGCAGTAGGTCGATCCGAGCTCTGTCGAGCACTCTCCGTCCTAAGCTCGTTCTCCAGATGCCGATATTTGATGACTTATTGATGTACTTTTTTTTATTTCAAATATCTTATAATTTTAATTTAATATAATAAAATAATAAAATTTATTTATCAATTTATTGTGTAAATTTTTTATTTTATTTTTTTTAATTTATAAAAAAATATTATACATATAAATTTAAAATATATATTAACACATTTTTTTTAAAAAATATGACTAAATTATTAGCGATGGAATTATTTTCGATGAAATATTCATCGTCAAAAATATTTTACTAACATAATTTAATTTATCAATAAATATATAATTAATAGCGATGAATAATTTTTCATCGTAAATAATTATTAGCAACATAAATTTTTATCAAAAATTATCTTATTTGCGATAAAAATTTTCATCGCTAATATTATTCAATTTTATTTATTTTTTATTAAATTAATAGGGATGAATTATTTTTGTTGCAAAAAATGTTATCTGCGATGTAAATTTTTCGTCGCTAAAACTTTTGTAAATAATAGCGATAAAAATAATTTCATCACTATTAATTTTTTATTTATCACCGATGATTTTTTCGTCATAAATACCTTTTTTTAGATTAAATTTTTTCATCCTCTTTTTTTTTTAACGACGAAAAGTATTCGTTGTAAATATCTTTTATTATCAATGAAATTTTTTTTTGTCGTAAAATATTATCAACGATGGGATTATTTGCGATAAAAAATTAGCAATAAAAATTTCATCGCTAATATGAATTAGTGATGAAAATCTGTTATTAACGACGAAAAGTTTTCATCGCTAATAACCTGTTTTGTTATAGTGAGGAGATTGTTATATAAAAGTTAGTCCTTTATTTATTCAATTTATGAAGCGATCTTTTTTTTTTCCTTCTCCTTCTTGTCATCCTCTTTCTCTATTCCACTCATGAGGCTTTCAATACCGCTATCCCCCTTTATGCTGACCTCTACGACTCCATCCTCCACTTCACCTTTTTCTCTCTGGTAACCCCTTCTTCTCTCTCCTCGCCTTTCTCCTCATCTTTTTTTTCTTTTCATTCTCCTCTTATATAAGCGAAAAGTACTTTCATCTATTAAAACTGCAAGCTAACGTGGTTTGTTGATAAGAGAAGAACTATTTGATAATAAAAAGAAACAATTTGATACTTTTTAAATTGTAGAAAATATAAGTGGATCTAGTTAAAGTTGAAAGAGTGTTTCTCTAATTTATCTAATATTTAATAATATAATGAATTAATAATATTTTTGAAACTTTGATAAGAAAAAAATAAAAAAAAAATTTAAGAAAAACATTGCATGGAACAACCAAAGACAAATTGTCAGATGGTCTAAACGTCAGTTGGCTAATTAGCCTCCTAGCTCCCACGGATGAGCGTACTCAGGCTTAAACCCTCTCGGACATTTGATCGTCTGAAATAATCGTCAGTAGAAGTTAAGCTCCGACCGGTCAAACACCCCGCCGTCCTGTGACCGTTGACCGTATTCATCCATCGCCGGAACGTTGCCGCTCGAGGATGAGAACGACTCAAAGCACAACGTTGCCTCGATTATACTGCACGGCGAACGCATAGAGCGGCAGCTTCCTCGCTGGCGGCATAGAATTCCATGCATTCACGTGCATGATGGGTTACACGTAACTGCATCTCGAACGGTTTTTTTTTTCCATCCAAACCCATCAGAAATCCAGCACGTTGACTTTATAATGTGTGTAGCGAGCTTATCACGTTGGCCCATTGAGCTTCTTTCCTTTTAGCTCCCTCAATATACCTATATGGATCTTTTTTTTTTCGGGGCGTGTATTGAGACAGTGGAGCTTGATCCAGCTCTTTGACCCAAGTCTCATACATACACTACGATTGGTAGTCGTAGATCCCGCTACATGATCAACGAATAAAGAATCAGGAGGATAGAGCTCCCTTACCAGAAGGTCTAGGGGTGGAACTTCACCGACAAACAATAAAAATTACAAGTTGTGCATGACTGTGATTTTCCTTCTTTGCCTCATTAGAATGGAGGATAAATTTGAAAAAAAAATTTATCAATTACAATCCTAATCTATGGCATAAATAGATGATATTGGACATCCAAAGACGGCTATGCTACGTAGAAAAGGAACGAATTTTTTTTTTCTTATTATTTATATTTTATAAAATTTTTAAAATTATAAAAAAATATATATTTTTTTATATGATCACGGATATTGGAGTAAATGATTTCGAATTACGTAAATTTTTATATATTTATATATATATAATTTATTATTATTATTATTATTATTATTTTTACATCTCGCTGTATGCAGTGCCAACCCTTAGCTCCTGACAACCTATCGTATCCTTCGTGTAAAGAATGGTTCATTTTCCATTACAGAATGAACGTACCGTCGGTCATATTTCACGCATCATTTCAAAACATATTGTCTATTCTTACCTCTCTCTCTCCATTACAGCATGAACGTACCGTCGGTCATATTTCACGCATCATTTCAAAACATATTGTCTATTCTTACCTCTCTCTCTCTCTCTCTCTATATATATATATATATATATAAAATATCTATTTCGTGATGTATATCTGACGGATAGCAAGAAAAAATTAAAATATTTTGAAAATCGCGTAAAATTTAATCCAACAATTCACACCATTATATATATATATATATAAAAAAATCAATACGGACCTCTTTCTGAGAGCCTTGAGGAAGGTTTTGCCATCGAGACATCATTAGTCGAGCCACGATTACCAGATGCTAACCGCAGAGCAAACAAAGAAGAGGATATTTTCTGAAAGCACTTTTTGGTTCTTCTCACTTCAAGGTAGAGGGTGGACTTCACGGGGTTGGTAGGACATTGGGTGGTGCCTGCGGTGGTTACCTGTATCGTTTCTTCCATGGACGTGGCTATTGATAAAACACAGACATGAAAATTTATTACTAAGGAGAGGCGGTCTCCACGTGGTTGCTGATAAATCACCGATAGCATCAGATATGACTTCTTATGCGTTGCATGTAAGTTATGAGAAAATTCAAGTTGACGAAGCTAGAGGATCAAAAGAAAACATGTCTGCGTGAGCCTGTCTAGCTCGGTCGGTAGAGCGCAAGGCACTTGATCTTGTGGTGATGGGTTTACCAAAACAAAAAAAAAAAGTAAACATATCTTAAAAATAGATCGACCAACCAAAATATGCATAGGTGGCATGAGGTTTTCAGTCAATTTTTGGGTAAGCTCTCTAATCCACCTACTTGCATCCTACCAAGGCTTCGGGAGTAAAGAACGTCCCTTGCCGCATCAGACCGGCTTTGTGAAGAGGATGGTTTCTTAATTCTTTCTCTATAACTTGAAGGAAAATGGCCAATGGTATCAGGTAAACTGTTAGGCATCTTCAAGCTAGTTTTTTTTTTGGCTGATCCGGTGCATGAAAATCCATACCGATAGAGCATACGGCTTGTTATTAGTTGGCTAGATTATTCAAAAAGAAAGATTATATATATATATATATATATATATATATATATATATATATATATTATATATATATATATATATATATATGATTCATATGTTTTTCGAGAGGCCAATGATGTTGTAGATTGGATGGCTTCTTTTGTAGTTAAGTATATATTCAAGATCAATTCTTTGGAAGTCTATGGCTGGTCTTCTTATTCAATTTTTAGATATTTTATTTTCTGACTCTCAGAAATATAATTCTTCATATTTAGTTTTATATAGTATATTTATTTTTTCAAAAACAAAAAAAATTATATACTTACATATCACAGGCATCTTAACCATGGTGTAATTTCAAATATTGACTTTTGTTGGAGACAAATTGCTTTGGTGATTGATTCACATAACATTGACCATTAAATATTGACAAATGTCATTGCAAATTTCAACCCCTTTTATTTGGTGTCCATATTGTAATAATAAAATCAAAATAAATATAATATATAAATATATATATCATATTTAGTTTAATATAATACATTTTGTTGGAGACAAATTGCCTTGATGATTGATATTGACAAATGTCGTTGCAAATTTCAACCCTATTATTTGGTGCCGCAGACATTCATCTTGTAATAATAAAATCAAAATAAATATAAAATATATATAGATCAAAAAAATCATAATTTGAATGCCTATATATGAAGCCATATAAATTGCCCATACAAAACGTACTCAATCGATGGTGGGCACCATTTGCATAGGACATGTTGATTACTAATTTTTTTTCCTACTTTTATTTTTGTTTACACCCTAAAATCTTCTTATTCAATTCAAAAATAAATATCCAAGAGTAACCTCCAAAATGTATTAAGTTCATTTACTAGATTTTTCAACTAATTACCCATAATCATTTAACTGATGTGACATTGCATCTGGTAAGAAAAGAGAGCTTCTCAGTACTTCCCCATCCGCGCGGTTGAGAACCAGATCCTCGTGGGTGACAGGACAGTTGCGACCAACGTACATCACATGTTCCAGCGGAAGATTAATGGTGCGTGCATAGAATGGTCTTCGAAAGCAGCGCTCTTTTTTCCCCTAAAAAACGATTTTAACTGGACAGGCCCACACTTGCCAACTTTCCATCATGGTGGGACCGGAAGCATAATGAGGGTGCAGTCTGTTTCCACCTTTCAATTTGGTCTAATGATTTCACAATCGATCGGGTGATCATCCAAAAAAAACCCTTTAATGGTCCGTATATACATATTTGTGATTATTAAAATTAATGATATATAATAAAAATATAAATTAATTATTTCGATATAAATTAGATAGATATAGATAATTATAATATATAATTTTCATCAATATATTTTTTAATATTTTATAAATTATCCAAATGAAGAGTATGAATATCCGATTGAGAGCATGATGGCAGTGCAGTTTGTTTCCGCCTTCCAATTTGATCTTATGATTTTACAACCAATCTAGTGATCATCCAAAAGATCTTTTGTGGGCTATATCAAAAATATATATATATATATATAATAATTATAATATATGATTTCCATCAATATATTTTTTAATATTTTATAAATTATCCAAATGAAGAGTATGAATATCTGACTGAGAGCATGATGGTAGTGCAGTTTGTTTCTGCCTTCCAATTTGATCTTATGATTTTACAACCAATCTAGTGATCATCCAAAAGATCTTTTGTAGGCTATATAATATATATATATATATATATATATATATATATATATATATATATATATATATATATATATTTGTGTTTGTTAAGACTAATGATATATAATGAAAACATAGATTGAATTTTTTGGCACCAAATTAGATAGATATAGACAATTATGATATATGATTTCTATCAATATATTTTTCAATATCTTATAAATTATTCAAATAAAAGTATGCATGGAATATTCTGTCCATATCATCATCAATTACAGTCCATCATTAGCTAAAAGTCTCCTGATTATTTTTCCATTAATATATTTAGATGCTAATTATTCAAATTTCACTAATTTCATTATATATTTATAAATATTCATGTTTTAATCAAAGCATTTCCATAAACTACAAACTCAAGATGCCATTTGCAATATCCATCTCCATACTTACATTTGTAAATATATAATATTTTTATCATCAATTTTTTTTATATTTATATTTTTTATTTTAATGTACGATGATTTGGTATATGTTTATCATATGTTTTGGCAAATTAATTTTTTCTTTTTTTTTGTTTTTTCTTTTCTCTAACTCGAATGTTGGCTCCTGGCTGGTCCCATCCATTAAACTTTCTGGGATGCCCAAAAAGAACTTCAAAATGTTATGGCTTTCTATATCCAAAAAAAGGCCATGACATTGGAGCCTTTCAAGGAAAAATGTGGTGTTTTTTTGCACCCAAAAGAAATGATCGGTGTTCTCTGTCACACCTCCCAATGAAGGGGCCCTACCTACCAACCTCTTTTCCCTTTTTCTTTCTTTTTCTCTCTTTCGTCCCTTTGTTTAAATTTTCTTCCACTTTTCCACCGCTTTGTCAGTATACCAATATTTTTACTACTAAATTTTTTTTTTATTTTAACGTACAATGATTTGGCATATGTTTATCTGGCCTCATCTCATTGAACTTTTTGGGATGCTACAAAAAGAACTTCAAAATGTGATGGCTTTCTATCTCCAAAAAAAGGCCATGACTTTGGAGCTTTTCAAGGAAAAAATGTGGTGTTTTTTTTGCACCTACCTAAAAAAGAAACAAGCGATGCTGCGTCACCCGTCCGAATGAAGGGGCCTTACCTATCTAGCTACCTCTTTTTTCCTTTTCTTTCTTTTTCTCTCTTCGTCCTTTTTTTTTTTTTTAATTTTCTTCCACTTCTCCACCGCTGTGGTCCCTACCTAATAATTTCTCCTTCACCTGTCCATGGCCGTGACACCTACACGGCAAACATCTTATAGATTTGAAATTTAAAAATAGAAGCTGCATGCATGCGGACATACACTAACACCAACTGAGGGAAAACATAAATCCATGCATATAACGATCACAGTATACATTAAGCCCTCTCTTTAGCATACTCCAGAGCAAATCTTAAGTAATCATCCCTAACAACATCCAATACCAGTAGCAAGAGAGAGATAGAGAGGGACCCAATTAAGTAGTGCAAGGGAGTACTGTCAACGAGTTGAAATGGGGAGGCTGTGCAAGACTACAGTCTCCACCGTGAGCCCCGGCCCGAATCCGAAGAGAACCCCCCACTCCAAGCCCTCTCCGGTCGTCGCCTTCCCTTCCTCCGCCGACCTCCTCCTCATCTCATCCAGGATGAACAGCACGCAGGCGCTCGACATGTTACCATACTCGCTCAACACATTCCTCGTCGCCCTCATCTTCTCCTTTTCCAGTCCCAACTTGGCCTCCACTTGGTCCAGAATCGCCGGCCCACCGGGATGCGCTATCCAGAATATCGAATTCCAGTCGCTTATCCCCAGAGGAACAAACGCCTCCACCAGGCTCTTGTGGATGTTCTTGGATATCAGGCCCGGCACGTCCTTGAGCAAATGGAACGTCAGCCCCACCTCCCTCAGGTGGCCGTCGATGGCGCCCTCGGAGTCCGGGAGGATGGTCTGGCTGGCCGACACGAGCTGGAAGAGCGGGCGTTCGATGGCGGGATCGGGGTCGGCACCGACGATGATGGCGGCGGCGCCGTCACCGAACAGCGCCTGGCCGACGAGGCTGTCGAGGTGGGACTCGGAGGGACCGCGGAAGGTGACGGCGGTGATCTCGGAGCAGACGACGAGGACGCGGGCGCCGCGGTTGTTCTCGGCGAGGTCCTTGGCGAGGCGGAGGACGGTGCCGCCGGCGAAGCAGCCCTGTTGGTACATCATGAGGCGGTTGACGGAGGGGCGGAGGCCGAGGAGCTTGGTGAGCTGGTAGTCGGCGCCGGGCATGTCGACGCCGCTGGTGGTGCAGAAGACGAGGTGGGTGATCTTGGATTTTGGCTGGCCCCATTCTTTGATGGCCTTGACGGCGGCCTCCTTGCCGAGCTTGGGAACCTCGACCACCACCACGTCCTGCCTCGCGTCCAGGGAGGGGGCCATGTAGGCGCAGATGTTGGGGTTCTCCTTCAGGATCTCTTCGCTTAGGTGCATGTAACGTTTCCGGATCATGGACTTGTCACCTGTTACCAACCAAGATATACGGTGAATATATAAGTTAAAAAGTACATATAAATATATATATATAATTGCAGCACCAGTTTAATGTGTATTATATCTCTCTGGACCTCATGTACTCTATTTTTAGGTAGCACTGAGACATTTTCTGATCATTTTCTAATTCTCCTTCTTAGAAAGAATTTGTGGTTTCAAATATTTAAGAAAAACAAACGTTGGATGATGCAATTAAGAGCAGTTGGTTACAGTGACCCATATATTCAACCGGGTGAAGATTTTTTTGAACTTCAAGGAGAAATTAAAAGGAACCACTTCTTGCTATATATGTGTTTGTGTGGACCACTGCTTTATTAACAACTCATTTCTCCATGAACACTCGGTGCTTTTCAGCAACCTCTCCACAAAACAAACTCAAATTTCAATACATGGGCTTTAAACGATTATATCAAAGCATGCAATTAATGTCTTCACAGTAGAAAGAACAAACGAGTACTAGAACCAGTAGATGGTGACGAAACACTCACACATTCTCTTAAACTTCTCCTTAAGGTCGGTGAGGTGCTCGCTCTTGGTGATGCGAAAGTAGTAGTCGGGGTAATCGGCCTGGTATACGACATTAGCCGGCGTGGCGGTGCCGATTGCCAGTATCGTTGCTGGGCCCTCGGCCCTCTGCGAGCTTCGGATCTCCTCCAGCAGTACCTTAGCCATGTCGATCTCAACTCGACCGATGAGTTCGGGGTGGTGGCCGAGTTCAAAGCAGTTGTATAAAGTTGGAGGAGGAGAAGTGCGCTCTATTGCAGTTGGGGTGGAATGGTTGGGGAGATGGAGGAGAAGGTATTTATCGTGGAGGGTAGGTCGGACGGACGGGTGGATGGGATACCACGTGGAGGAGCCGTTTGGCACTCAAATGGGTATAGGGCAGGCCACGTGGCTTACTACCAGTCCCTCGTCCGTTAGTTGGGGGTAGGCACGCACCAATACAGTCCCATGGTGCCCGGACTCCATTTCGGATGGGTTTCAGGGTGCCTTAGTTGATCGTTAGATGATCGTATGAAACGGAAGTAGCCACCAAGTTTGACGAGGATGAGAGGGAGAAGAGAGACCATTTTAATATATATATATATATATATATATATATATATATATATATTAGATAATTAGTGTACTCAAGTCCCCCACGAGGTATTCTCAAAGATCCTAATAGCATAGGTCAGACAGCCGTATCCAATTACTGGTAACGAAGGCCCGCAAGCAGCGGCACGCGAGACACGTGACCCAGATGCGCAGCCCGATGGGTGGGTAGCTCGGACGTGCGGCCCAGCCTGCACGCGGGCACGGCCCAGGCCAGGCATCTTGTTTGGGCTCTGTACCCGATCCACAGTGAATCGGACAGTCTACGGGTGGGTTTTGAACTACATGGGCATTTCCCACATGTTTCTCACGGTCCACGGTACTATTCCGTAGATCGAAGTATGATCGGAGGGTCCAGGGATGTTTCAGTCTTGATCCGACGGTTCAGGAGATTATTTGATTTGTTTAGGACTCCTAATCCATCTCTAATCAGAGTTTAAGCCCTTTAAAGGGGCTTGTGAGGCAACAGAGAAGAGTGTGGTTTGGTTTTTCTGCTGTGAACACCGTACAGAACCGAGGAAGAGAAAAAGCATGCATTGCTGAGTGAGAAGGAGCGGAAGGCTCTGGACAGCGGACGCCAGGCACTTCAGGGGGTCTTCCAAGAGAGAGAGCTTTTGATAGGAGAACTTCTAGAGAGAGAGAATTGGGTGTACAAGGGTTGAGGGTGAGGTCTCTTCTTATAAAAATTTTTTTCATAGTGAAGTTTGCATGTTCCGTGGAGGCGAGCCCTTTTGTGGCTGATCCACGTATTTTGATTGTTTTATTTTATTTCTTCTTTCTTCTTATTGCATCACGTGGTACTGAAAAGGTCTTGGGAGGTGGTGTCCTGACCAGACATCCACCCAATAAGTGGTATCAGAGCCAGATTGATACAAGGACGCAGATTGCAGCGGTGGTGAGCAAGATTGAAGATGGAGAAGACAAGAACAATCAAGATGGAGATCAATAAGTTTGATGGTAAGAGCAATTTCTCCTTGTGGCATGCAAGGGTGAAGGATGTGCTCATCCAACAG
This sequence comes from Elaeis guineensis, assembly GCF_000442705.2. NCBI lineage: Eukaryota > Viridiplantae > Streptophyta > Magnoliopsida > Arecales > Arecaceae > Elaeis > Elaeis guineensis. Next base: position 96,635,373 of record NC_026001.2, read on the forward strand.
GGGTTGATCGATACTCTCTTGTGCGATGAGAAGCCGACCACCATGGAGGTGCGGGATTAGAAACGGCTACAGATGCAGGCGGTGAGTACCATCTGCATGTACCTGACGGATGAGGTGGTGATCCATGTGCTAAGTGAGACTTCTCCGATGGTGCTGTGGTCGAAGCTCGAGGAGTTATACATGACGAAGTCTCTCACCAACACTTTTTCTTTGGAGGCAGTTCTACCAACTGCGGATGACTGAGGGACAGAGCGTGCAGGAGCATCTGAGTCACTTCCAGAAGATCCTCACCGACCTCAGCGTTGGTGAGAATGTTGAGGAGAAGACTAGGGCGTTGGTTTTACTGGCGTTGCTTCCCCCTTCATACGAGTCCTTGGTGACTGCTCTTCTAGTGAGGAAGAGCACTATCAAGATGGACGAGGTCACCGTGGCGATACTCCAGAATGAGGTTTTCAGGAGGGAGAACCCAGCTTCGAGCTCAGGTGGCGGTAACTCAGCTTTGGTGGTTTCTGGAGAAGCAGAAGGTGGTAAACGGAGCGACAGGAGATCGCAATGAGGGCGGTCCAAATCCAGGAGGGACTTGAGCAAAACCAGGTGTTACCGGTGTGAGGAGTTAGGGTATCTAGTCAGAGATTGCCCTCAACTCAAAAATCGAACGGTGGCTGCTGTAGCGACGGCCGGCAGCGATTCAGATGGAGATGTCTTGAAGATATCTGACGAGATATCTACTTCTTCCTAGCAGTGGATATTAGATTCTACATGCCCTATCATATATGTTGCAGAGAGGAGCAGTTTGACTTCCTGAAAAATAGTGAGGGTACTGTATATCTGCCAGATAGATCGAGCTGTGCGATCAGAGACATTGGGACAGTCAGCTGGAGGACACATGACGGTGCAGTGAGGAGATTGAGAGAGGTCCGATACATATCCGATTTCAGGCGAAATCTTATCTCACTTAGCAGATTGGATTCGAGAGACTACAGGACGGTAGCCGGTGGAGAAATCCTGAGGGTGCTACGCGGTGATAGGATTGTGCTAGAGGGGAAGAAGGGGAGCAGAGGACATTATTATCTGGCGGAGAGCCAGTACGAGGTGGAGCTTGAGAGCCAGACGAAGCCCAAAGTGAGGTGGAGCTCTAGGAGGCAGATCGGGCACGAGACAAGAGACTCGGGAGGACGAGAGGTGATATCGCAAGGTGAGATTCTTATTACCACAGGATGATGCCCCGAGCAGGTCTCAGATCAGGAGGAGCACAGCATACGATGGAGATAGGATCGAGCAGCCTGGCTCAACTCCTATATTTGCCCATCTATGATCAACAGGCGATTGTCCCAGAGCATAGGTGCGAAGAGATCCAGAAGCTCTCGGAGTTTGGAGGAGGCCGAATATCGAGTTGAGGTGAGATTATTAAGATTTGACGTCTCGAGATTCAGCCACAGCGAGGTTCGCGGTGAAAAATGGAGTCCAACGAGATTAAGATTGCCCCAAACGGAGCTCGGATGAAGGAGATACGAGTTTTTGAAGTCGGCACGAGACCCGAGGCGGTGGAGGACCGTCGGTGGCTGGCGGCGGGCCGGCGGAGCGGCAGCGGCGCGTGGCCCAGGCGGGGCCAACGTGCGGGACGCATGATCCAGGCGCGCAGCCTAGGGCGGGCGGCCAGCGGCGCCGGCCCAGCCCGTGCGTGGGCCCGCGCGCGCGGGCCGACCCAAGCCCAGGCACCCTGCTTGGGCCCTGTACCCCGATCCATCGTAGACCGGGCGGTCCACGGGTGGGCTTGTGGACTGCGTGGGCATTTTTCATATATTTTCGCAATCCACGGCACTATTCTGTGAACCGGAGCACGATCGGAGGGCCCAGGGACGTTCCGATCTTGATCCGATGGTCCGGGGGTTATTTGGCTTTGTTTAGGACTCCTAATCCATCTCTAATTAGGGTTTAAGCTCTTTAAAGGGGCCTGTGAGGCAACAGAGAAGAGTGTGGTTTGGTTTTTCTGCTGCGGACGCCATACGGAACCGAGGAAGAGAAGAAAGCGCGCGTTGCTGATAGAGAAGGAGCGTGAGGCTCCTGGACAGCGGACGCTAGGCACTTCAGGGGGTCTTCCAAGAGAGAGAGAGCTTTTGAGAGGAGAACTTCTAGAGAGAGAGAATTGGGTGTACAAGGATTGAAGATGAGGTCTCCTCTTGTAAAATTTTCTTTTTCATAGTGAAGTTTACATGTCCCATGGAGACGAGCTCTTTTATGGCTGATCCACGTATTTTGATTGTTTTGTTTTGTTTCTTCTTTCTTCCTGCTGTATCGCATGGTATTGAAAAGGTCTTGAAAGATGATGTCCTGATCAGATATCCATCCAACATGAATAGAAGCTCTCAATCGAATCAACTCGGAAGGAAGGTTTTTTTTTTTGGTAGAAAAGGGAGGCTCTTCATTTGATGTTGTACAACAAAGATGCTCCGGCGAGGGAGCTTACGCATGGGATGAGTGATATGGCTTGGTTACATTGATTACTCATTTTTATGGACACAAGCAAGTTATTTGTCCGTATAACTTGGCTGCGGGGGGACATTAAAAAATACTAATCTGCTTAACAAGGAGCATTACTGCTGTGAGAATGTGCAGAATGTCTCACCAGGCTTGGTGATATAAGCAACTTCATAATTACCAGTGGCAACTCCATCTCAGTAAGGTTAGCTCGCAGTGGAGAACAAGAAGAGGTAACCAGTATTTCAAAATGCAGCAAACTGCCACACAGTTGGCTGCATATGCATATGTCCCCTGATCACACCACATTGTCTATATGTGGTTACCATACGAAGTCGTATCACATATTGTTAGTGGTTACCATTATTAATTAATATTGTTATTATCCATTCGGAAAAATAGTATTATCATTATTGCTGTTACTATTGCATCTAATGGGTTATATTTATTTTTAAATAGTTAAATAGTAACTTTAAGACATTGGAGACAACATTTCCAGGACATGCCCCTTTTATCGTTGCAACAATAATACCACGCCAAATTCATCACTACCCAATAAAAAATACTTACACTCCGTCGATTTCTATTTCATCAACTTTCATGATAATATCCATATCATCTAATTAATTTTTAATTAATTTATTATAAATTTAATATAATATTATTATTATAATAAATATTTACCCCGCTGGTAGCTCCGCTCTCTATTTTATAATCCTCACCTTTCTCTGATTCCAGCCTTCCACATCAATCAAACTCGTGAAATCAAAAATTTACGTACAAAAAAGATAGAGTTTATTTAAATTATTTATTTTTTTATAATAAAAATATATGATAAAATATATTTTTTTAAAATATAAATATTTAAATATATTTGAGAAATATTTTGTTCACAGGATAATCAAATTTTCAAAATATTTGATTCGTGAGCAAGTTCGAAATAAAAATTTAATTTTTTTTAAAAAAATAAAAATTAAATTTTAGATAGGATGGATCAATTTTATTCTACACCAAAATCAGATTCAAAATAAAATTTTTATTAATTAAATAATTAAAATTAAAATTATCTATTTTTATTTCGATTTCGGATCGTATTCAAACTTATCTTCAATTATTCTCTTTCCACGTAATACATCATCAAAAACCAAATATGAGTGCCAAATCCCATTGGGAAGGAAACTGATTGATTATTTTTCTTTTAAATGGCGACACTACTCTTTGTCTCTTTCCAAAAAGCCTTTCTCTGGAAATCATATCAAATGCAACTAATGCAGCGCATTTAAATAGTTAAATAGTATTTTTTAATGGGTAGTGTAAGTTATTTGCTCGAACAAGGAGTCTGTCCTGTATGTTGACAGCCTTGATGGAATCTGACATTTCACAGATTAGTATGCAAAGAAACGTGAATTTTGCAATTAGTTTTATTAAGTAATTTGGATTAGTTATATAGTCTATCTAGTTTGATCCGGGTGGTACGTGCACAGAAATTGGCTTTGATGCGTGATGGTGCTGGGTGCAATTTATTAGAGAATGATGTAGGAAAAATTATCTATAAATTTCTAAATGGAGTTATTTTTATTGGATAAAATTTTTTTGAAATACTAAGAAGTTATTTCTATGTAATCAAAGTATGTATCTGTATAATCTGAACATGAACGTGCATAATCAGATATTGAAACTAGGTAATCTGCATAACCTGAACATAAATCTGTGTAACTTAAATATAAATCCATGTAATTTGAACATGGACCTGTGTAATCAATTTGTGCGGACAGCAGGGATTTAGAAATAACTTCTTAGCATTTCAGAAATTTTTTATTCAACTTGAAAAGTTCAAAAGACTTAAAAGTAATTTCGGATCTATCCAGGGATCTATATATAATTTTTTCAATGATGTAGCTTAGGAAAAAAGATATAAAAGTTGGTGAGCTATCCTCATCCAAAGCACTTGCGTAGCACTGGGATCAGATCCTGCTAGATGCATTGTAATATTTAATTAAAGAAAGGAAGAAATAAAAGAAAAGATCATTAATAATGCCATAGGATCTCCTTTCAGAAATAAATAAAAATATAGAGAAAGAAAGAGACCAATGGATATTTACGGTTGTTTTTTGAAAAAAAAAATTGAAAAGATATTTTTGGATATTTACGATTATTTTTTGAAGAGACTTCTTGAAAAGATATCTCTATTGGATAGAATTCTCTCTAAGAGGTATGTCATCATAGTAAGACAACTCTTGATATTTGACTTCAGTTTAAATTAAAAAATCAAAAAAAATCATATATCTACGGATCAAAAAGTCTCGTCTTTATGGATTAAAGGTCACATATTCAGAAAAAATATCTTTGCATCTATTCAGACTCTATAAATACAGTCTTGTGATCGAAAATAGCAATCAATCAATCATCTCCCCTCTATCTTAAAATTTTTATTCTTTCTTAGCTTCTAAACAGTTTCTTAGATATATAGGTCCAAAGGATTCTTCAAAATTACTATTTGTAGAATCCATAAGACTTCTTTATATCACGGGAGTGTATTTGACTTAAATTCATTCGCAAACTCTTTTGAATGGGGGCAAATATAAAGATAGCAATTACGTGCCTAAAAGTCTTAAAATTTTTTCAAAATTTTTTTCTGCACATGCACTTCTCCCAATAATTTTAGAATGTTATTTACTATGGCTATAGAAACAAGTGCAACATTCAAAAGTTATGAATCAAAACTTTGTAAAACTTGATCACTTTGATGGGACAAATTTTAGTCATTGGAAAGATAAGATAGTGTTCCTTTTCACCACATTGAACATTGCATGCATTCTGGATCCTAATTTGAAGTCAATTAATGATCCCGAAGAAAATGCAAGTCTAGAAGTAAGATAAAAATAGTTGAGCCGAAGAAGAAGCATGAAGAGGATGAGTTCGTTTGCTCAGGGCATATCCTAAATATCCTATCAGATTGCCTCTATATTCTTTATATATCTATCAAGTCCCCATTAAAAATCTGGAAGGCACTAGAGGAGAAATACAATAACGAGAGGCAAGGTACTAATAAGTTTTTAATTAATTATGAAGTATTTTGAATTTAAGATGACTGATAACATATCCATCATGGATCAAGTATATGAATTGCAAGTATTGGTTAATAGACTTCGTGATCTGAAAGTAATTTCTGAATCACTTTAAGTTGGAGCAATAATTTTGAAATTGCCTTCTACTTAAAATAATTATAGAAAGAAACTTCTGCATATGATAGAAGATTTTATTGTAGAAAAGATACAAAGGTATCTTAGAATTAAAAAGAAAAGACGAATGAAAGCTCTATAAATTGGTATGGTGACTGAACTGCATATGGTGAGTACGCCCTAAGATACCAGTCACCCCAATATCTTCTTTACGAGGAGAAGCTATACAAAAAAAAAATTTCTCTACCGTATCTCAAATGTCTGCGATCAATAGAAGCTGAGTACGCCCTAAGAGAGGTACATGAAGACGCATGCAGAAGCCATGTCGGAAAGAGAATGTTGGCCTACAAACTCCTCCGACAAGGCTATTTATGGCAGACTATGTAGCAGGATGCCCAAAACTTGGTCACGCGGTGTGATCGATGTCAACGACATTCAAATATACAACACCTGTCTGCCGCACCGAACACTCCCATATGTGCGCCTTGGTCATTCACACAGTGGGGGATGGACATCCTCAACCTTTTTCCTCCGACATCGGATCAGGAAAGTTTTTGCTTGTCATCGTGGACTACTTCACCAAATAAGTAGAAGCAGAACCATTGGCCCGCATTACCAAGACAAAAGTGGTGGACTCTGTCTGAAAGTACATAATATACCAGTTTGGACTTCCTCGAGTGTTAATAAACGACAATGGGCATCAGTTCATCAGGTTCAGGCTAGAATAGCTTTATGAGGAGAATGAAATTTCACATCATCTTACTTCCATAGGTCATCCTCAGGTGAATGGAGAAGCGGAGGTGACAAACCGAACCATCCTGTAGGGTCCAAAGCAGAGATTAGACAGAGCCAAGGGGCATGGGCCGATGAACTTCATCAAGTGCTATGGGCATATCGGATGACCCCGAGGGTTTCGATGAGGGAAACCCCCTTTAGCCTCGCCTTCGAAGTTGAAGCGATGGTCCTTGTTGAAATCAAAATTCCATCAGTGTGAGTCAAGAATTATGTCGAGCAAATCAATGTGGAAAGGTTACATGCGGACCTGGATTTGCTGGAGAAGATTCGAGAAAGAGCTCGCATCGGAATGGCAGGCTATCAGCATCGGATGGCCCGATATTACAATTCCAAAGTCAGAGAAGTATTTCTGAGTCGGTGACCTGGTCCTACGCAAAGCAAAAATTTTCTAACCAGACGAACGAGACAAGCTAGCCCCAAATTGGGAAGGTCCCTATCATGTAGATGAAATTATCAAATTGGAGACTTATCGACTGAAGCAGCTGGACGGAGCCCTACTTCTTCGATCATGGAACTCAAAGAACCTCCAAATATATTATCAGTAATGTACCATGCCATCTCTCTCAATAAAAAATTTTTATTCCTCAAGTTGTTTTCTTGCCCACTTGTCGACTCGCAGCTTTAATAACACGGCCTTTGATTAGTCCAATCTTTGATCAGCCCAATGCAGAAGGAGCCTTAGATCAATCCAACTTTTGATCAGCCCAACGTAAAAAAAAATTTTGATTGACTTTTAGACAATACGACCTTTGATTGATCCAACATAGAAGGGGCCTTTGATCGATTTTTAGATAACACAGCTTTTGATCGGCCAAGCGTAGAGGAGCCTTTGATCGACTTTTAGACAATGCAGCCTCTAATCAGGTATCTGGCATAGAAAAAGCTTTTGATCGAATTTTAGACAACACGGTCCAATCTTTGATCGGCCCAACATAGAAGAAGCCTTTGATCGACTTTTAGATAATGCGGTCTCTGATCGATCCAACATAGAAGGAGCTTTTGATCAATTGTTAGACAACATGATATTTGATCAGTCTGATCTTTGATCGGTCCAGCGTAGAAGGAGTCTTTGATCGATTTTTAGACAACACGATCTCTAATCAGCCCAGCATCGAAGAAGCCTTTGATCGACTTTTAGACAACACAGTCTTTGATCAGCCCAATTTTTGATCGATCCAACGTAGAAGGAGCCTTTGATCGATTTTTAGACAACGCATCCCTTGATCGACCCAGCATAGAAGGAGCTTTTCATTGGCTTTGAGACAATGCAGCCTTTGATTGGCCCAGCGTAAGAGCCTTTGATCGGATTTTAGACAATACAGCCTTTGATCAGCCTGATCTTTGATCGATCCAACATAGAAGGAGCCTTTAATCGACTTTTAGATAACACGATCTTTGATCGACCCAATGTAGAAGAAGCTTTTGATCGATTTTTAGACAATATGGTCTTTGATCGGCCTAGCCTGTAACTGACTTTTAATAGAGATTGCCTATGCTCGATCTGACTAAAGGAGCTTTCTATCGGCCTTGCATGAGTCGATGACTCCTGATCAGCCAGGAACGCTAATTTCATGCATATATGTGAAGACATACAACAGGTTGAATTTAAACTTGCTGTTCAATTGATGATGAAAGTTTTTATAAAAATGATGCACCAAGCATCGCACAAAAAGTAATAAATAAAAATACACAACCGAGGCTAGCACCGACTCTACTCCTCACCTAATAAAAGGCCATCTTTTCCTTTGTCAAGAAGAAGAGAACCAAGGCTTGGATATACCATTGCCTCTCCTGTGTGGGCCCTGCAGCCCTCGAAGCAGTGGAAGTGTCTATACTGGTGATCTCCCCTCCGTGCATGGTAGAGACCTCAAACTCCCTAACCCCACACTCTTGGACCTCGAAGGGAACATGCGAGAAGGAGAAAGAGGCGCTCTCATGCCCGGCAGTCGGCGGCTACTGCCACCCTTATTCTACCCCAGAACGGGAGCCCGACCCGATCGAGGAGCCGATGGAGCATCGACGGCAACAAGTGAAGGCCGCATCTGAATCACTTCAGTAGGCCATTAAGGGTCCTATGAAAGAAGCCCCCCAGCAGTAAGGACCGCGGGCCCCATTGGAAGCAACTATGCGATCCGATGGCCATCCCTCTTGGAAGCACGTGCTCCACAGAAATACCATGAGAGACTGTCATTGAAGCCAGGCCCGCTCTGAACATGGCACCAAGGTAATGTCTCAAGGCCGCATATCTGCACTCCGACCAGGTGAGATGGCCATTTCCAATACCTCCAACGCCAACTCGAAGCATGCAAGATGACTCTACTCTCTTAAGCGACCACCGGTGGCCCTGATCAGGAACATGGGTTCCGCTGCCTATGAAGAAACCATTCCGCTACACCATGAAAAGTAGAAGACAAACTTCCATCTTGAGACAGAGGGAGGGAGGAGTCCCCCCATAAAAAGAGGAGCATCCCATAACTGCCCCTATTAAATTGCGCTACGTAACGACCAGAGAATGGTCACGGGCACCGCCTCTACCAGTGCATATTTAATTCAGGCATAAAGAAAATGGTTGAGCCGCTTCGCTTCTCCTCTACCAGACTTTCAAGATGATGTCCATTTAATACGGGTGCAGAAGTGCAGATATGCCTCGAAAATCATGCACACATCCCACGAGAGAACTGGCTCTTCACATTCTCCATTGGCACACGCAGAACTACTCCGTTCGCCCGACCATAGCTTGGACTTTGGAATAGGAGGCATGTGTTGGAAAAAAAAATTCATCCAAAATGATAATGTGAAGAGACCCCAAAGCCCAGTAAGCTAAGGCCTCTCGTCACTAATGAACCCTCATCGGCTATCTTTACAGTCGGCCCGTGCTCAGCTTCCTAGCCACCGATCGGTGCCTTGCTATCTGAGTGGTTGAGATTCCACTGACTCCTAGCAAGCTCCCCCCTTAACGATCGGTTGCCCCTAAGCCAACTAAATGGTGGCACTTGTCAGATTCACCTGACTGACCTACGAGCCCACTTCTCTTGACCCATGTTGAACCTGGTCTCGCCTTCGAACCCTTACCCTTCTGCCAAACATGGATCCTGCTTGTGAGCTAGTATCCTAAGGCATAGGCATCGATCGAGTGGCAAAATATTAAGGGTGGCCACCATGCAACCTCGTTGGGTCATATCAAACCATGTACCCAAAAGTCATGCCCTAAGTGGTCCGCTATCGTAATCCTGTTTGGTCAGTCTAGCCCTCGATCGGCCAACGTAGAAAGAAGATAGAACGATTTCAAATAGAAGGTCTTTGATCGGTCTAGTTTTTGATCGACCCCACACTAAAAGGAGCCTTTGCTTGACTTCAAGTGAAAGATCTATTGATCGGTCCCTGGTCGATCCTATATTGGATGGTCTTTGATCGATCAGAAACATAAATTCTAATGCAAAAAGAGTACGCAATGAGAATGAACTTGCTTTTTTATTGAGAATGATGGTTCTTACAGTGAAAAAAAAAAGACGGGGGAGGACGGCAAGTTCAAAGATGAAGATTTATTCCTCATTAAAAGAAAAAGAGAACACCTCCTCATCGCTATTGCCTAGCTGAAGATAGTGGAGGTCTAACTGAGGCATCATTTTCTACAAGTGGGCCTTGCAATCCTCAAAGCCCTGGATAAAAGTAGAGGTGATAGCATCGGTGACCTCCCCCTCGAATGCAGTCCAAGTCCATAACTCCTTGATGCACCGATCCTGCACGACCGTAGGAATCCACTGGGAGGAGATGGCCAAGCTAGTTGTAGTCGCCCCCTTCCAACGGGAGTTCGGTTGGGTTGGGGGCCAGGAGCAGGAGGTGGCATGCCAGAGCCAACGATAGAAGACTGGCTTGGCCCTCTTTTTCTTGTCCTTTCGAGCGAAGCGGCCTCCTTTTTGCCATAGTCTACTTCTCTTTGACTATCAGTTTCATTGCTCTCTTGAAAGGCATCATCGTGGCAAAGATGATGAAGAGTTATAGGTGCCACAGAAAAATCTAGATGGTGACAGTTTCCATGACCGCCAGTCCCTTTATATAGGCGTTCATGCCTCTATCGGGATCCAACCGCTGGCTTTGAAGATCCTGATGATTTTTCAAACAGTAAATAACACGTCTTTCCAACTCTGGAAGTTAATTCGAGATGATCCCTCAGGGACCAATCCGTTGCCACATGAGGACTACCCATAGGCTTTCGACACCAGCTTGGATTAATTTCTTCTGGAAAAGTGATAGCCGACATGCCCACTTAATGCGCCAACTCTTGAAGCATCATTCCCTTAACTAATCGGTCGGTCACTTCGTGAATTCCTTAAAGTATCACTCTCCAAAGCATCAAACTATCTGCAATAAGTGCCCAAGGCAGCGAGCCTAGTGAAGCTTCGAAGGTTGCTCATCTTGACCGCCCGTTGAAGACTATTCATTGAAAACTATCCGAGCACAAAGGCTTAACAGCAACATGAAAAGATAACAAAAGATGAGAAAGAACATAGTAAGAATCAACTTCATTTATTTATAAGTGTCATGGCTACAGAAAAGTCATCTTAATCGGACAAATGACATCGACAAAGAAACAAGAACTTCACATCGGAGAACAATTAAGGCTTCGAGGCTGCCCCTCCTCTTGAATCTCCACGCCTTCAGTGTTTGCTTTATGAGATGGGTGGTGAACGATAGGAGGATCGACTCCACTCTGACTTTTATCGGGACTCCTCCCTTGTCCTTATGCTCTCAAAAGTAATCACACGAATTACTTCTCCGCTGGGTGAGCCACGAGGGACAGAAGGGTGGAGGTCACCTTCTGAAAGGCCAAAAAGATCAAGCCCAGGCAATGGTATCTTAACTTGATTTTGACATCTCGCAAAGCCGACTCTGAAGCCAAAATCAAACATGCATCGGATCCTACCATCAAAATATTCAGGGGTATAACCGTCAGGTTCCCCTTGTGGGAACCCTAGCCTAGTCAAATCCCTGTTGGCCCGAGGTCTTATCGAAGTAGGCCGATTTCCCCTTGATGCAGGCTCGGCTACAATTTGCAGCCGACTTGTACACAGCCCAGACTCGATCGCAGCTTGAGATCTTGTTACCACTGAACGAGTCTCCCACGGTACAAATACAAGTGCCGCTACATCACTAGATTTAAATGCACCGATCGATTGGATCACCTGAGCAATCCAACAAAATATCCTAATAAATTTTCAAAATGTGGTAGACAAAATATCCTAACAAATTTTCAGAACGTGGCTATATGGTGTAACGGATATCTATGACTAACAACTTGATTAGTGAGTGGACAGCAGGTAGCCTATCCTGACAGCCTACAGGCTCAGGACTAACAACCTCCAGACTCCATCTATAAAAAGATGCGGAAAAGAAGACCCCAAGGTAAACCATTACTCTTCTTCTCACACTCCTTTTTCTATTGAAGAAATACTGATTTGAGCATCGGAGGGTTCCCATCGAAGCAACCTCTGGTCAGGACTTCTCTTGCAGGTCTCACCTCCGGAAGACTGAACTCGACCGTCTACTCCAGCTCCTCCGACGTTGGTCAAAATCTGGCACCAACAGAGGTATTTTAGAAATTTGATTTTATATTATCAATAATTTGATTGTCATACCAAATATGTCAATTAAGATTTTCAATAATTTTACTGCAACATTACCTACGTATACCATACACAGTAATCAAAATTATTGATAATATAATGATGATAATTTATCTTGAAAGCAATCCAGATTACCTTCTAAAATTATCCGATGATACATCAAATGTAATCTTAATTTTTTTAAAAAAATTATTAAATATACACCTACTTCTCCCGGCAGGTCCAATGGCCGTGGAGATACTAATTGCTTGGTGCCTGTGGGTCTATAGTCCATTAGTTATTCATACTTGATGTTTGGACCCATAGTTGGGTGCAACCAATAACACTATTTTAAATACTCACATTATTTTAGATATTAAATACTCTCTCCAGGGCACTTTTTGGATGATCAAAAAAAAAAAAATATCCAAATTAACATTCCTCTTTCTTTTCTTTTATTTTTTTAAACAATCTAACATGGAATAAGCACCGGAATGTAATGCTTTCTTAATTCCCCAACTGAGGGTGGCAAAAAGTAACCGTTTAATTTATTTACTTTATTTTAATTTATTGTAGATTGTGTTAGATTATTTATTTAATAAAATAATTAGAGGTAGATAAGGATTTTTGATCCATTAATAAACAGATTAAATTTAGACTGATAGCTGTTTAATATATTTTACATCCAATTGGATTCGTATCTTGTCCAACCCAATCAGATTACTGCACCTACGTACGTCTTTACATCCCGTCCCAGTACAATGATTCACCTGCATTAATTTATGGTTTCTGGAAAATAAATTATGTGACATGGGGAAGGACATTAAATTTTAAATTGGAGGCCCCATTGGGTTCTAGAGAGACGTTTGATCCTTCAACGCAAGCTTTTCTGCTGCTTTCAAATTTTTATTTTGCTGTGATGCTAATTTTGAACTATAACTATCACTCGCTGTACTCTGGTTCCTTGCTTACATGGGATTTTTTTTTTTTTACGGCTCTCTTGGAACCGCTTCTCAAGCCACCTACCAAGCTAGACAAACTAAATATACCTGTCATGGGCCTTTCAGTACAAACTCTGCTAAAGCTATAAGTGGCCCCACTCTACCTTGCCATGCTAGCTGGGGTTCCTGGGGGCCCTTGTCTTTTTGGTAACAGCTAGGGGAGACCATTTGCTAGGCTTGCAGGAACATTCAAGAGCAAAAACCTAAACACTTACAATGCGAATTTGTAGGAAGTTATTATCAGACTACCAAAACCTAGAAATCTCTCTCTCTGGCGATTTCAACGCTTGATCTGAAATGGTCATGTTTTTCCTCCTGTAAAATCCGGCTCAATTGGGCCACTTTGGATTGAAACCTGCAGGCTAGACCGACTTCAGCCTGAGAAAATCAAAAAAAAAAAAAAAAAAAAAAAAGAGATTGAAGCAGAGGAATCACAATCCCCTATTCAATCTTCCAACGTGAGGGGGATAAGGCCATGAAATCATGGTTGCTGCGGATGTCGTAGATCAATGCCGTTAGCCATTGAGATTATCAGTAATTATCGAATAGCGGGCGTTGAATCAAGTACATCCTCTCCCAAATTCTCTTTATTTAACTGCACCTCCCTCGATTGAATCCACCATCAAATCTCTCTCCACATCCTCCCCTTCCTCACATCCAGCAACTGCCGAGCAATCATTGTCGACCATCATGCCCCTCAAAATCCCCTCCTTCTCTCTATGTTCTATTTTTATTCTTGATTTGTTGCCTTCTTTGCCATCGAAATTCTCCACTGTTGGTCGTAAACCATTGCCGTTGCTACCTCTGAGCCCCCACCCTCCCCCCCTTATTTCTTCCTTGGTCGAGAGAGCTACCACTAAGGCAATAAAGAGCGATGCCCCTTCCTCTTTTATCGACTACTAGGTCGTCATCTTAGGCTGCGGCCACCTTGGCCACACCACCACTACCTAACCATCCTAACCGCACCACCTCTCCTCTTAGTTCCTTGATGCCATGGAGAGAACCCCTGTTATAGCATGGGGGGGGAAGAGAGAGAGAGAGAGCACTTGTGAGAGAGAGAGAAGATCAAAATCTAATTCGATTAGGTCTAGATCAGTTTTTTGATAACCAATTCAGACCATCTAGACTAAGGTGCCTATCGGTCGACCCAACCTAAATAAGTGAGGCCTCTGATTGGACCTAAATGAAGTAGATCCAGTCCAAAAATCTAATTGGCCTAAAGTGAGTATCTCTTTTTCCTTCCCATATTGGTCAAGTCGGACCAAATAAATCAGGCCTTAATAGAATCCACATAGAGTTTCTCTTCTCTTTTTCTGATTGATTAGGCCGAACTTAATTAGTCTAATTTTTTTTGATTAATTAGATCTGATTTTGATTTAGATCAGATGGCAAAATAGATCTATATAATTTAGACTATCAAATGAAGGACCACATGCCAATTAGATCTAAACAGCAGTAAACATTTATTTTTTTGTTACTATTATTAGAAAAAGAAAGCTTGCTGTAGCCTCGTTTGGTGAAGAGGATATATAGCTAAAACCAAGCTATAGCGTTTGCATTATGCTTGATCATGTGCCGATATATCTATTGCTACATCACTTGGGAGGACCGCTTTGCATGCTTAGCTACATGGTAGGTGATGGTGAACTAGAGCCATGAGTTCCATTCTTAATGTATGTGTTACACTATTACGTTGCAATAAAAAGGTCTCCTCAAGATTGGTCTATATGATGAACTTGTTTGACATTTGGAGAGGATTGCACTGTACCATGAGAAAAACTACATGTGACATATACGTGGATTATAGGCGACTTTTGTACTATTATTCGTTGGCTTAACTAGTGAGTATGCAAACCTACCATCCATGCTTGTTGGACGTATAAAATCTTAACCTGTTATCGAAATCATTTCTAGTGTTCCACGCATATGGAGAGGATAATAAAGCTACAAATTGGCTTGCCAACTGTGCCACTGATGACCGCCATTCTAGGGTTTGGGAGTCTAAATTTCCCTCAGTCCTCACCAATCTCCTTCCTGAAATCTTGCTGACATGAAAGGGTGTGCATTTATGAGAGAACCGTGATGAACCTCGTTATTAAAAAGATAAAGAAGAGAAATGTGACCATACTTTTGTCAACAAATAATCCTTCTTATCTTTCTAATTTTTGGTAGAAGTATTCAAATTTAACTTCATTTTTTCACTTATAGCCTCAATGCTATTTGTCAATTTAAGAGCTCATAGTGTCTGCTTATCACGCCCATCAAAACCACTCATTTCTTCTTGATCTTTTTGACATACTTGATATATATTTTTCTGGCTAACAACGTACATAATGTATATCTTTTTAAAATAATTCATCATGCTATTCAAACTTTGAGGAACTTTTCGTTTTAAAAATAATTATTAGCCATTCCAATGTTACTGTTGCTATAACGTAAATGGGTTCAAGCCTCATTGATGGTCCTAGACCTCTGCCCTTGCTGAAAATGCTGCAGCCTATTTCCTCATGAGGTATTCTCTGCATGCCTACTTTGATGACAATAGACTCCAATTAGTTCATATATTGCTCTCAAAACCGGAGTAGTGAAGCAGCTGAAGGTGGTCATGCATTTGCTATGTGATAGATCATATGACAAATGTGAATCTCCAACTTAAAAGCTGATCCAGAAAGACTGTTTTATTTGATCTCATGTGGTTCCAGAGAAGATGAAGCCAGATGTATCATGTATGACTCATTCAAGTTTGGACTGTGCCTAGCACAAAGAACTAAGCCTCTCCCGAAAGATGGTACAAGGGTTTGAGTCATAGTCTCATCCTTAAGTTAAACCAAAAAACCTCGGTACATCAGAATTAACATTGTCACATACCAGAACAACTCGAGTAGAAACCCTAATATTCTGACATAGGGCCATCCCTTGGAGCGGATGGTCACCTGAAGAGTTTATGTAACACCAACACAACTGAGAAAACGATGACATCAAGCTAAAAGTAAAACAGCCAAAAGAATCATTTCAAAAGCATATAGATTCCCACAGGTACAACATGTTCATTGGACGAGGCAATCCAATTGTTCAGCATCATTTGTCGGGTCTCCTCCGGCTGTTCTTCTCCTCAATTCCAGACTGTGAAAATCTCTTCCTTAGGACTCCAAGAACCTCTTCCATTTTCACATCCTTCAGTTTGAGCAACACCATTGCATGGTAAAGCAAATCTGCCATCTCTGAGGCCGTACGAGATCGGTCCTCATTCTCCAAAAGAGTCTGGATAAGTTCTCCTGCTTCTTCCCTTGAAAAAAGGTCAAAAGGGGGAATTAAATGTAACTAGCTCTCAGTAAGCATGCGGATTGATATGTACAAAAGAACAATGAATTTTTTGCTTGTTATGTGAATGTTTAAAGGTATGGAAGAATATGAGCAGTTAGACAACTCCTGGATATATAATAATGCTATGTTTAATTCACAAATTATGTTTATTAACTCAAGCGGCTAAAGCAAAAACTAATCATAAATGAATACAGTTAAAGCAAGTTATCCCATTGTATGCAAATTGAGATATACAAAAGAGCTTTTGTTTGCTGCATAAATGTTTGAAGAACATGAGAAGTTACCTACTAATTTTGGAAATGTTATAATGCTAGATTAATGCAAATATTAAGTTCAATAACTCAAGCAGCTAAGGAACAAGATCAACCATTTACAAATCAATTTAAAACCAACCCAGGTTTAGTGCACCACAATCATAATCAACCAAGCTGATTCCATCTAACCGGCGCAGGCACCCTTTGCTTTTCAGTCCTGTAGCAGGCGCACTTTCAACTAAAGCAGCTACTGTAACTTATTTCCCATTCCATCTAGGACAGAAACCAGGGCTCTTTACACAAGTTAGGATTCATCAGATGATATCTCCAAGTTTGTGTATATTCTTCAATCTATATATTTTGATCAACTGAATAAAAAATGGCCATGATGTTGATGTTCCTGACATAAAGTCTATCCTCTCTCAGAAATGATTGCCGAGTTCTACTATAAATTCGCAATATGGCTCATAATGTTGATTCAATGGTAATTGGTGCAATTCTCTAAAGATCCATTAATGTCTCTCATCAACTAACACGGAAACAATGCAAAGCTAGTTGAACAAACCAGCCATTCCAAAATCCTATGCCTCTGTTGGCATCTCATCTGGGTTTAACACCTGACCGCTCTAAGACCTTCATGTATCTCAGCTAACCTCTAAAATTAAATAACAAACACTTCTGTTGTACATCTAGCTTGCTGCTCATTCAAAGTCAAGATAGATAATGATGCAAGAAAAATGAGATTTTACAAAGTAATTCTTACACCTCAATCCTTATAAAGTTCTGAAAACAACAAAAGACAAATCCCAAAGTCATTATGGTGGGTTCAAACATATCATTAGAAAGGCCAACCCACACCGATATCTAAAAGCTGTGAATGAAATATTGGGAAGCATCAAAAACTCTAAATTCTGATGCATATCTGGCTTGTGAGGACCTATTTAACATGGATTCTTTGATACAGAAGCAAAAGTCCAGTAACATAGACCATAACTATAATGCAATTTTTAAGTCTCAAATCCTATTTTCACTCAAAATTTGCCCTCAACTACTTTGAGGTGGTGGCATACTTGCATGTCGATAGAGCATGCAAAATTATTATTAAATTAATTGGTGCACACTTGCACCAGCCTTGAATGCTGAACTACTCGTAATCTTCTCCTAGTCGAGTCTTGATTCAAGTCATCAACTTTCCAAAAGTTTCCCACTTTACCAACCAACCCCGATCCCTCTTTCAGTCCACCTAATGTGATCCGCACGTATGGAGTTTAGTTCTCTCAAAACAGTTCACTAATAAATACCCTTCTTTCTCCCTAGAAACAAACCTCTGGTATTCATGATTAATCACCGCAAGTCATTGCTTAACAAGCATTCCCTATTTTCTTACACATGGGGTTCTTGAACCTTTCCAAATCAAAATGCTTTTTGCTTCTAATAGCTTTTTGAATCATGAGGTCCTCTTCATCTTCCCTTGAATAAGATTACTTCAGTACCCATGTTGCTTTCATCAAATTTGCTCTAAAGGAGAATGCCCCTTTTGAAATCTGCAGCTATGTTTAGGCGTCCCTCTAGTATCACGCGCATTCTTATCCTAGCTTATGCATCTATGAAGTATGACTTGGATTACTTTTCACATCTTTACACATCCTCTTCTACATTAACTTAACCTCCTTTTTTATGCTGATACTCTTGCAATTTACCAATAATAGTATCAGAATCTCCCTATCTCCAATAGCTTGTCCTCTCATGAGACAATCATAATCATTAGTTATCAAATGGGAATGTATAGCTATAATGACAGATGCACAAGGAAGCAAACAGAGAGATACTGGTAATGTCACAATATTTTAACAACAGGTAGGCAAGCAAAAATACTTGTGATTCATCCAGCAAGTTTCTCTTAAAAGTCTAGAATTTTCTAGTGATAGACATGGCACCAGCAAAAGAAAGATATTAAAAGTGATGCTTGCTTGGACTATCCCTTTGCATGATACAAAGAATATAATAGCAATTATTTTTGTTGAGAAACGTTTTTTTTTCCTTTTTGTATCTGATTCTGTAGGGCCATATATCTTCCTTACCACTAGGAAAAACAATTCAGGCAAATTATGACTTGTATGAGCAAGATATTATATAGAATTTAAATAAAAATTTCTTCATAGCTTCTAAATGGTCTTTTTTTTTATAATGAAACTCTAGTTTGGTCTGTTTGCTCCACATGGTCAAATGCACAATCAGAGGAGATTAATATTAACAGATAAGCCACCTAGCATAATGAGTGTCTAACTTTCATGTTTGTCAAAAGCTGACATGTAAATGCAGATTCGCATTTGTAAAGCTAACACAACCAATGTGCTAAAAAGGCCAAATAACTGTGTAAATAAAGGTTGATGTGAACTAGTACTCAGCATGGTCAATGCCACCTTGGCTTAGATTTCTAGCCATGGGATTATATAGATGTTGTTAAGTGTTCCCACTTCTGCCTGGTTGATTACCTTTTCTTCTCCCTAACTACATTGAGAGAAAAAATTGACCGGGCTTCAGTTGCTAAAGAAGAGTGTCTGTGCATATATATGTATGCACATATCTATGTATATGTGTGTGCATGTATGTATGTATGTATGTGCGTGCATAAGTCTCACAGCCTCAAGATTTACAGCCACCAAAGCCAACCCAATGCACACCCCACCCCCACCACAAAGGACCACCCCTTCCCAAGCACTGCCCTGCCCTCTATCCACAACACAATCTAGTCCCATAAAAATGCTATTGTTTATCATCAGATTGTCTCTTTTTTCATACTGTGTTTTAAACTCCAATAACCATTATGTAGCTAAATGCTTAATGTTGCTGCGAGACTCAAAATCTGAGACTGGGACAGATCGGACGAAGCCGAGCTGGAGGTCGATAGCAGTTCGATCTGAAATGCCTTCGAGAAAACCTGCAAAGCAAGTCAAAAACCGGATAGAAATCCTCCGGTTCTTGACCCTCCGATGCTTAAATCAGTCTTGAGTCCGAGAACAGTAGGGGAAAAAAAATAGTAGAGCACAAGAAGAGGGTTTGCATGGAACTAGAAAAATTAAACTGAGTAGGAACTAGAGTTCTTGTTCAAAAACTGGCAAAGTTCCCACAGACATAGTCTCACTCTAGTTTTGGAATTAGGATTTAGAACCTACCATCGGAGGATCCCTGGCCCTCTATTTATAGAGGGGTTGATGAGGTCGTTACAGGAGTTTGTTAGATGGTTATAGCCAACTGTAAATGAGCTAGAGTATAGCTGTACGTATTAGCTGAAAGTAAGATCATACTTAGTTGTATCTGCCAGCTTTGTGGCTAGCTGTGTATGAGATCGTGAGACGACTACCCATGTGGCGATGAGCTGTATTGTGACTGTAGCAAGCTGGAAGATAGCTGTTAGATAATCATCCATACTTCTGATGGCACATCGGTAACAAATCGATGTGAAATAACTGGTAAATATCTAAATAGCAGTTCTGGACTAAGCCATTTAGCCGATAATACTGGAGAGGCAGGTCGGTCATAGGTCGATGTGATCTAAGAACATTTAACTCGGATAATAATCTGTCATCATGTGTCTAGATGACGATGAGGTCGGACTTATGATGAGCTCAGCTACTAGTCTGCTGATGAGGTCGTCTTTCTTATGAGATCGGTCTTCTGATGAAGTCTCAGCCTTCTGACGAGGTCGGCCTTCATTGAGATCAACCTTCTAATGATCTCGACAGTCAAGACTCACATCGGTATATTTGTCAACTCGAGAGCTCCTGAGCATGAGTCTCGAAGACATTGACTGAGGTGGTAAGATCCTACAACATTTGCCCTTCACTTCTAAGTCTAAAGAGGTCACTTTGGACGAAAGTGGTCCAAGAAAAAAATTCTCAGCTTATCCGAGGTGGTGAATTCGTGCCATTTGGGTCTTCAAGTGAACTACTCGGATCCTGTCCGATGTCATCATGGGTAGATCGAGTCTCCCATGCATCAAAAGTTCCAACTTGAGATTTTTCATCTTCTTTCCTTTTAAGGGCATTTCTCGACATCTTTTGATTTGAGCTGTGTATTTCTGTCTCTTAGACAAATTTCCATAACTTTTTCAAAGTAAAAGAACTTCATGCATAACTTGTAAGATCATAGTTCAATCGAACCAAAGAATTAACAATTTAACCTTATCAGTTAATAACTGATTTAAGGTTAAGGTATGAATGTAATTTTATCCGATGTAGCCTTGAGTAGATCGGATTTATATCAGAACTTCAAAATAATCTTGATCCAAAAATCGATATTCTTTATCTGATGTAGCTTTGAATAGATCAGATTTTCCATAAACTTCAAGATAAACTCGATCTGAAGATCGATATTTTGGTCATCAGTGACTTGTCTCGATCCGGAGATCGATATTTTGATCCTCAGGAGATTTTCCTCGATTCGGAGACTAGTATTCTTCTTGGCTCTTTCAGAGCTTAAGCTCGATCCGAAGATTGGCTTTTCTTCTTGGCCCTTTGGAGCTTAAGCTCGATCTGGAGATCAGCTTTTTCATTTTGGTCCTTTGGGGCTTAAGCTCGATCCAGAGATCAATTTTTCATCGATCAGGAGATCTTATCTCCATCTTGACCCTTCGGGGCTTAAGCTCAATCCGGAGATCGATTTTTCATCGATCGAGAGATCTTATCTCCATCTTGATCCTTCGAGACTTAAGCTCGATCCAGAGATCGATTTTTCATCTTTCGAGAGATCTTATCTCCATCTTGGCCCTTCGAGGCTTAATCTCGATCTAGAGATTGATTTTTCATCTTTCAGAAGATCTTATCTCCATCTTGACCCTTCAGAGCTTAAGCTCGATCCAAAAATCAACTTTTTTTATGAGCTCGACCTCCTGATGAGGTCAAATTTCTGATGAAGTCAGTCTTTTAACGAGCTCGACCTTCTTATGAGCCCTTCTGCTGAGGTCGGCTTTTTGATGAGGTCGACCTCCTGACGAGGTCAGCCTTTTTGATGAGCTCAGTCTCTTGATAAGCTCGGCCTTCTAATGATCTCGATCTCCTAATGAGGTCGGTTTTTCAATGATTTCAACCACCTGATGAGGACAGCTTTTCGACGAGCTCGACTTTCTTATGAGCTCAACCTCATGATCTCGACCTCCTGATGAAGTCGGTTTTTGATGAGCTCGACCTCTTAATGAGGTTGGTTTTTTCTACTTCGAATCCTGCCAGGGATGGCTTCGAACCTCGTAGATGATCTTTTGGATGACCTCGAATCCTGTCAAGATTAGTTTCTTCCAACTCGGATCTTATCGAGGTGACCTCAAATTTTGTTGAGGATTTATATATATATATATATATATATATGCGGGCGCACACACATATATATATATAGGTCTGTCTGATCTCACATAACCCGATCTGGGTTTAACTGTCCAATAAAAGACTTAGATAATTATATTTATAATGAATTTATTGCGATCAAGGGGTTAGATGGCTTGGTTAATTGGGTTAACTTTGCTCCCATGTACATGAGGTATTATCTGTTTTGGCTCATGACCATCTTTGAGCTTTAGTGGGCCTTAAGCTTCGTAAGCGTTGGTCATTTGGAGCTTCACAATTTTATCCTTTACGGGGAGAGAGAAAATTTCAATCTATATTAGCCATACTTCCTCTTACCTCACAACTGATGTGGGACTAAAGATGCCGTCCCTTTGTAACATGAACATTATCTGACCTCAATTGGATCAATCATGAAGCCGATGTGACTTAATATAATAAGTAAACTTCAAAACATTAAAAATGATATGACTTTAAGAACCAGATCGATTAATTGAGAACAAACCGATATTAATAAATTAAATGTAATAGAGGTTTAATAAATACCTCTGTTCGATGTTGTCATAAAAAGATTGGGTCTCCCATATATTAGATAAGTTTCATCTTGAGATGTTTCATCTCTTTCTCTTTTAAGGGTATATTGTCTTAAAATCTCAAATCGAAACTTGAGTTTCTGCAAACAGATATCTCATTTGGACAGACTTTCTTATCCTTGTTTGATCATATTTCATAACCTCATTTGGATAAAAGATGCTTCAACTTAATTGTAGAGATTTGATCTCCTGTGGATAAGAATTAAAATATTGAAAAAAACTTTACTGAAGGCTCATTGTCAGTGCGCTGCTTTTTCAGGGAAGAATTTTCATCTGCCCCCAATCTCTACCAAGGTTTGACATTATGCTGATGATCCCAGCAGTATACAGATTATGATGGATTGGTTGCTGATTGTGTTAAGACAGTTTTTTGAAAAACTGCATCTAGTTGCTACTCTATGGTACATTGAAGTGGAGGTGAAATCGCTTCTGATATGCCTCCAGGAAAAGATGGTGAAGGCATAGAGTTATTTTGTGCTCTCCGATTCATCATCTTTTCATAAAATTTTTGGACAAATGCCCTTCCTCTAGCATCAATCTGTTGCTGGGAGACTCAAAATATGAGACTAGAGCAGATCAGACGAAATCGAGCTGGAGGTCGATAGCAATTTGATCTAAAACGCCTTCGAGAAAATATACAAATCAAGTCAAGAATCGGATGGGGATCCTCCGATTCTTGACTCTGATGCTTAAGTCAATCTTGAGCCCGAGAACAATAGGTGGAAAAGAGTAGTAGAACACAAGAAGAGAATTTGCATGAAACTAGAAAAATTGGACTGAATAGGAACTAAAGTCGTTGTTCAAGAACTGGTAAAGTTCCCACTGACATAGCCTCACTCTAGTTTTGGAATTAGAATTAGAACCTACCATCGGAGGATCCCTGATCCTCTATTTATAGAAGGGCTGATGAAGCCGTTACAGAGTTTGTTAGGTCATTAGAGAAGTTTGTTAGACGGTTATAGCCAGTTGTAAATGAGCTAGAGTATAGCTGTACGTATTAGCTGGAAGTGAGGTCATACTTATCTGTATTTGTTAGCTATATGGCTAGTCGTGTATGAGATCATGGGGCGACTACCTATGTGGCGATGAGCTGTATTGTGGCTGTAGCAAGCTGGAAGACAGTTGTCAGATAACCATCCGTACTTCTGATGGCACGTCGATAACAGACCGATGTGGAATAACTAATAAATATCTGAATAGCAGTTCCGGACTAAATCGTTTAGCCGATAATATTGGAGAGGTAGGTCAATCATAGGCCGATGTGACCTGAGAATATTTAACTCAGATAATAATTTATCGCCACGTGTCCAGGTGACGATGAGGTTAGACTTATGATGAGCTCAGTTGCTAATCTGCTGACGAGGTTGACTTTCTTATGAGATCGGCCTTCTAATGAGATCTCGACCTTCTGACGAGGTCGGCCTTCATTAAGATCGGCCTGCTGATGATCTCGATAGTCAAGGCTCACATCGATATACTTGTCAACTCGAGAGCTCCTGAACATGAGTTCCGAGGACATTGGCTAAGGTGGTAAGATCCCACAACACTTAATATTTATGCAGCTACATCTTGAACCCTCTTGCTTCCTGAAATCTGAAAATCACTGATTCTCTGCTTCCACACCCATGTGGTTCATGTACTATGCAAAATACTTTGATGTATAATAACTGTTTTCCTAGACACACAAGTTATTGCTATTTGCTGCTAAGTTTAACAAAGACACTACCAGTCAATATGGTCACTATTGTCAATTTTATACCTAGAAATCAAATGCACATTGATTGGAAATGATTCACCATTTTATCAATAGGTTTTCTTTTAAGAAAAAAAAAAAGCTACAGTAATTTTTCCTGTCAATGAACAAACTGATTGCATATTTAAACTAGCTAAATTATGGTTAATTTGAGATGCTTTCACTCTTCAAAGCAACCTGTTAGCAATATGGAAACGAGGTCCCTCTGGTTGTAGATGCAATAGGTCTGCCGTTTACAGCCAACCAGCCAAACTAACAATCCCAAACTCAGGGTCTATCACATAACTATTTGTCAACCCAGATGCAGAGCCTAGTTTATGGCATTTCAATGGATACATTAAATTTAGAACAAGATGCGGTAGTAGTGTTCAGGCGGAGAAATCCATACCGAATTTTGGAGCAAAGTAACTCTTTGTCAAGCAATAGCTTCTTCGTCCATGATGGCTTCCCATTTTCCTCTGCTTCTATGTCATCCTTACGTTGTGAAATGGTGGCCTCAAGTGAGTATAAAGTTGTGGAAGCCAGCCGATCTTGATCAGGCTGTCACAAAAGCATCAGACAAACCAACTGCTGCCATCATCATAGCCATCATAGAGCAAGCTAACACACTAGTCTCAAACTACTAATCGACAATAGTCATGAAAAGTAGAAAAGAAACCAAGCAAAATGCAGGTCAAGATTGCAAACCTTTGGACCTTCCAAAAGATCATGAACTGATGAATAGTAGCATGTTTCAGCCCCTGTATGGCAAGTCGGCCCTTCAGGCTTCCCTAGATATATTATCTGAGATAATCGAAGTCCAAACTCGGTTCAGTTAAAATCCAAACAAAGCAAAAGAACGGCTCTCAAATTCATCCAGGGAGAATCTTACGGAATCACGATCGCAGTCAAGAAAAATATCATGCACATTGATGAAATTCATGGACGTCTCCCCCTTGGTCCACAAAGATGATCGCGATCGGCTATAGAAAGTGGCCTTCCGGGATGAAATGGTTGTTGCAAGGGCTTCCCTATTGGCAAAACCTTGCATCAAAATTGCTCCAGTGTCCACATTCTGGGCAATGGCCACCGCCAACCCTTTGTCATCCCATTTCACACGGTCCAATAAAGTCTCAACCTGAAAGAATTTTCCAGTCACAGCGTTGATTAAAAAGCCAAAATCCTCCTGAAGTTTAGAAGTCCAAAAATTGATGAAGTCCTCCTTTTGGCTTATCCATCGTTGCATACACATTCGCAAAATTGGATTTCTCTATCGTCCTGATCTATATATGACCCTTACTTTCTTCCTCTATAACTTGTAATGCAAAAATCTTTTTTTTCTTGAATGCCAATAGGTACTCTTTACTCTTGAGAAGAAAAACTAGCAAATAATTCCAGAATTTCCCGTCGAAATCCATGAACTGCTCCATTTTTTCCGATACAGAAACGAACAAAATACTATTATTTACAAATCCAAGCAAAAAGAAACCAAAAGGATCCAACTTTTCAACTTGATAACATAAGCCCACAACGTTAAAAACAAAATAAATAGGCAACGGCACGAGAGTGAAACCAAGAGATAGAAACATCTACACACCGAAAAAGAAGCAAAAACCCTCTTTTTTTAGTTTTGGTAGGCAAAGCATTGAACCCTGAAAACACTGAAGGTACCTTGGAGTCAAAACGAAGCTTTTCCGCCGCTATTCGAATGGATGGCTCCGACGAGGAAGAAGCAGCAGAGATCCGGGGGCAAATGTTTCTCCTGTGGTTCCTCCGGCCACCATCGATTTGGGATTTGGAAAGGAGGCGATCTCCCGGGCAAAATCTCGGGCAAGGGACGCCTGTGAAGGTCTTGGCGGCCATTTCAGCGCTCCCAGAGAGAGAGAGAGAGAGAGCGACCTCAAGGGATCGATTACATGAGTTCCCCGGTTTTGTTTTAACAAAGAGAAAACCTAATCCAGTCCGGAACTCCGCATGCCTGGGCCCTGGCCTCTGGCGTAGGAATCAGGAAGGCAGGGAGGATTAATTTAACATTTATATTATTAAGGAATAATTGAAATAATAATTATTAAAGATAAGTGAAATTGTTAAGGATAGTTAAGATAGTAACATTGTGTATTATATAATATATTTATTAATTTAAAAGATTCGGATCTGATCCGAGTTTGGTCGACGAAAATCAGAGCCCAATACTTTTAAAGGACGGGCTTGATCTCTTAGCTCGGTCCGATCCGTCAAACTGCGAAAACAGGCCTAAGTCCATTTTAAAAGTACTAGATTCGTATGGGCTGGGTGGGCTGCCCATGTTATAAGCAAGTCTAGGGCCGTCTAGCGCTCTAGATTTAGCTCAAACATAACATTATGGACTAATACGTAATATTCCATTCTATTGGACTTTCAGGAAAAATATTGTGGGATTATATCTGAAGTAGTCCCAGCATTCATATTGCCGTAACCGGGTCCTTTATTTTTTTGACATCTATATTGCTGTAGCTAGGCCCATTTCAAAGTGGATGATGTAAAGATATCCACATTTAACACTTTCCCTTTTTCTAGCTTGTGACTTGGCTTCCCAATATGATGGACCTTACTCCTATATACTATTCAACCTTATCTGCAGTAGCAAAAATAATCTACATCAAGTTTGATAATCCTTCTCGATCATATTCATAAGCAATGATGGTCGAATTAACTACACTAAATGAGAAAAGGATAGATGCCTTGAAATATATAAGAACTTAAAAGTCGAAGATAGCCTAAATTTATGATAAGAAAATTTAGCCAAAAAATTTTAAAAAATGAGAGTTGGTCTGGAAGACTATTCTCGCTCTGGGATAAAAAGAACCAAGGTTTGAAAAGTGGTCTTCGAATCATGATGGACTTTTTATGATACATCATGTGCAACAGGGTAGAGTGTATATGTTAAAAGATATCAATGGAAAAATACATGATAGATCTATTAATAAAAAATACTTAAAAAGATATTATCTTATGATTTGGAAAATAAAGGAGATGATGGATTAATGAAACAAAATTTGGTTTAACAGCCGATAAGTAGCATATCTTATAAATAAGTTGGCTGAAGGATCAATTAGTTATATAAACGAAAAAAAATTACATACTTCTCAAGGTGAATTGAAGGTGTTCTCATTGTTCCTGCATTTCTACACCTAAAGTCTCCATATCCTCCATTTGTTCTTGCGGCTCAAGAAAGAGGGTAGAGAATCAACTCAAGAGATCTATACAAATGGTCATACTTTGTACATCACTCTTGCAAAGGTAGGATCTCTGCTTTAACCTGAGAGACCTTGTTCTTTAATAGTTCAATCATCAATCTTTCATTCACCAATATTTGAGTTGTCCATCATTCAAAATCACCAATAGCTGGTTTAAATTTTTCATCAAGAAGAGACTTCTTTTCTTCTAATTCAGCCTTCTCAGAGAGTATAGCATCAATCTCTTTTGATAGAGGTTGAAGTGACTAACTTTAGTCGGATAAACTTACCAATTTCTTCTTCAATTTTGATAGATTGATAGCAAAGGGAGTGATCCCAAAGTCTAAGTAATATATCTAAAGCCCCTAAAACTTCGAACAAAATCATTGAAATAATGATATTGTCCAATAAAAGTTCGACCAATTTGCATAAGATCCAACAAAGATTTAGTACTTCTACCAAAATTTTTGAAAATAAGCATACAACCAGATTTATAAGATTCGGAGAGGCTCACCACAACTAGTGAACCCCACACAAAATTATTTGAGCCCTTGAAATAGAGAACCCAAAAGGAGAGAAGTAAAACAAATCGGCCAATCTTCCACCAATGCCTAAGATGAGCCTTCACCATTTTTACTAATTTACAATAAATAAGGGATTTGCAGACCCAAACAAGGTAGAAGGCATCAAGTTCTTGATGGATAATGAGGTCCTTATGGTGGCCATGAGTATCAATATAGATGATATAGCTGGCTGTTTTACCCAAATAGAGGCCAAAGTCATCGACGTGAATAAAAATCTCAGATATAGCTGCAGAGTTGTTACCTAAAGGTTATCGATCTAAAAAATACCTAAGTCAAGTAAGGTTGGAGTTGACATGCCATCATTAAAATGAAAAATATTGATTGAAGAAGATCAAAAATACAAAGCATCCCATAATAAAGGATGATTCTCAATTGTTGGAAAAGTTGAAAATTTCATGATATTATAAAATCCATTCTTTTCCCAACTAAAATCTTTTAGGGATGAAATACATTGGACCCAATGGTCCGATGAGGATGAGATAGTGGACCAAGTTTATAAAAGTTAGTATCCTCCCAAACAATGGTCCTAAAGTTGGACCACTGATATAGAAAGATTTTCTCAAAATAAAGCAGAAAAATCGAGAAAAAAATGGAGAATTGTTAAGCATGAAGATGGGTCCCAAGATAACCAAATTAAAAGATTCAAGATTCAAAAATGAACTCTTGAAGATTTACAAAAGCAAAAACCCTAGAAATTTTTAATTCCTTCATGCAGTTTTCAAACTATTCGGTTGGAGACAGAGTGGAAGATTTCACGATGACAAGAGCTTGGGAGTAATGGAGATCAAGGATTTTGTAAGAAGGCCAAAGCATAAGAAGATTGGAGCAAGTGATCAAGCTTAAGAGGACAAAAGCAAGATTTAGCTAGATATGACGTATCACGTAAGGTCCATTTCGAAAGAAATACTCAAAGAGGATATGATACGTAGCATAAAATTTCAAGATCCATGGAGATATAATAGAGAATTTAATGTTTCTCACATGGTACTGAGATGAGGTAATTAAGATGAGTCTTATCTCTCTTCAAATCAAGCCATTGGTAACATGTTTCCAAACTTATTACAACTATGTTAGAGATGTATTATCTATTACATCTTGTCACCCTCCCAACGGTCAGATAACAAGATGTGAGGGGCATTGTTTCAACCATATATTTGCAAGCTAGGCCCATAGGTCGGCCAAGTTCAAAATATGTGAGAAATGTGCCAACTTCATTATCTAAAGTATCGATTAAGATCATTCAAAAGCGGTTAGATGGTTATAAGTGAGTGAGAAAGTAGGTGTCACCATGGCTTTAATAATATTTAAAAACTAACGTGATGAAAAAGAAAGAGGGAATCAGATCTCAATGAAATCACTATTTTATTATTTTTTTATCTTTTGTATTAGCTTTATGATAAATAAATTTGTAGAAGTAGATGATACATCAGTTAATCCAAAAATTCTTGAAGTTTGAAAGCACCTCGAATCCAATCTTATCCACTTTGAGTTTACAGTCCTATACCAATAGCACACCGTGCATATTCTATCCGTGCCGTCAAATTGCTTGATTTTTCTTATCTTGGGTTAGAAAATTGAAAAAATAAGTTCTAACAATGATTTTCAAGAGCAGCTGCTCGATGACGGATATGATTGATACAACTGTTAAATCAGGAGCACAAGCAATTCAAGACCGAGTCAATTTATTATCGGATTGACTTGGTCTAGAAAGATGATATGGTGACGAACTTGGACATATGCCAACCCTTCGACCATAGATACAAATGTCAATATGGTCAGGCTAATTTATAGTTGGATCTAGATATTGAACCCTGATGTAAATAGGTTTGGATTAGCACGAGAATATTTGTGTGAATAAGAGGAATTGGTGGCATTGGCACCAGGACCGGTCCTGATATTTTTTAGACTCAGGGCTAAATGAAAAAATAAGATCCTCTCTATTAAAAATTAACATACTTTAAATATTAATTATTATTAAAAAATTAATCTACGTGCAATAATTTTCTATAGATATATTCGTTAAACAGTGTATAAAATTCATCATTAATCTATTTAATTATTTTTTTTATTATAATATTATAAAAAATTATTTTTGTATTCTATTGAAACATCAATACAAGATCTAGGTCTGATGTTTGGGATGGTCGTCCAGTTTAACCTATCTCAAGATCGGTCTTGATTGGCACCGCATTGGATTGGGCTATACCCTATACTGCAGGCTGTCCATTAGCTTTCTCACATAGATTGTGTATGGGATCAGTCGGATTTGCTTCCACGGATGTGTGCAGTCACCAACGTCAGCAGCGGGCCCCACGGGTCCCGATACCGTCTAATTATTAATTTCTCGTACCGGTACCACCCCACTCGGTGCCACGTGGCGGCTCTCAGACCTCACCGTCCACGCCATTCTTACGAGGATGCGTACAGATAATATCGCGACGCCCGCAATCGACAACAAACGGCCTCCCATCCATAGAATGCCCCTCATCTCCTGCCACGTGGCACCCACGTTGTTCTCATCGCCTTGCTATTAAAATAATTTAAAAGAAAAAAAAAAAAAAGGAAAATATGGAGCGATTTCATCCTGCATCCACGTCCACCTGATCGTTTCTCCGACGGATGAGCTTGTTGTTGGGTCCCACAAGAGGCACCAGCTTGGACATGTATAGCCCTCCACGTCAGATGGGCGCAAAATTCGATGGAGAGGATAAAAGAGTCTATGGGCAGTGAAAAAACAAACAGCCTTCTCTTTCTTTCTCCGTCATATTTGAAGGCAAAGGGCATTGACCCAAGTAAACGTTCTGGAAGTTGTGTGGCTTTAAGGCATGGAATAGCGAGGATAGGGACAGAGGACCAGGGACCACCATACCAACGCCAAGCCAAGCCAAGCCAAGCCAGCGTCGACTCACTGACAAATCCCATCATGTTCCATCAACAAGAAAACAACTCCCATCATGATCCCTTTTGTGGCGAGGTGGACATGTCAGACCTCCTCCCCCGCATTGCACGCTAGCCTTTTTATAACCACATGTTACACGTAGATCCGAGCAGGTTTAATAATTTGAGGTTGGAACCGTTGAGGCATCTACCAAGAGAGTCATTTGGGTATATTTAGATGGCAGTTAAATTATAAAAAATATTTTTTTTAATTAAAATATAATTTTATTTATATTTTTATATTTTAAAAAATATTAAATTAATTATTTTATTATTAATATATTTCAATATGATTCAAATTATTCACCTATTAGTTAGCAAATGGAGTTTATTTGTAATAGATGAAAATGCCCTCGTATAAGAGCAAGATGAGGAGGATAAAGAGATGATGATGAAGGAAAGAACGAAGGAATCGCAAAAGAAGAGCAAAAATAGAGGGAGTCATCATGGATGGAGAGACTGGAGTCGCAGAAGTTGGTATGGAGGGGGACGGTTGCATTGAAGGTCTCATAGACGAGATTGGAGGAGGATAAGGGGCAAGAAGAAGGAGAGAAGGGGTTGTCGATGATAAAGGGATAGAGATGGAGTAAGCCAATGTGGAGGAGGATGGAGTCACAGAGGTTCGTATTGAGGAGGACGGTGGTATCGAAAGTCTTTTTGATGAGATTGAAGGAGGAGGAGATCCGCATATACAGTTATTTATTTTAAAATTTTTTGAATGTAATATCTTCAATATATACATTTTCTTCTCCCCTCTCCATTCTATGAAAAGAATCTAAGCAGAATTTCTATAGATTTTTTTTTCTATATATATAGTCCATTTTAGTAAGAGATATAAGGAGAAGGACCTATTATTGCTGGGGAAAGAGCGGCAATAATCAAAAAACAATAGAACAACCAAAATAAAATTATAGAATCCAAAAATAGATATTAGTCGGTACATAACGATTCTCAAGCGAAAACATCAAATATAAAGAAATAAATAAATATAAGAGAAAAGAATTAGTTCCTTTAAATGAGCCTCGCAATTTCATCTCATAGACACTACTCCTTCATACTGAACTTTAAAAGAATTTCTATCTAACTTTAAAAATTTTGCAGAGGTGTATTTAATGATACCCCTAGAGTTGATGAATTTATAACAGGAAGCTTTGGTGAATGTGGTTTTTCTATCTAACTTCCAGCAAACTTGATCACTATCTTGATTTAGAGTAACACAATTAAGAAGTAAGATTAGTTTGTTATATTCATCAAGGATATTTGATTATTGTTTTCTATTTCTCATTATTTTATTATACTTCACCTTATAAAACATACAAAATTAACCCAGAGAACATAATTGTCTCAAACAATTCATAACTCTCATAATACAATTAAAGAAATGGTAGAATAGTATTACATAAAACATCGAATCTTATAAGCAAAATACCTATTTATTATCAATTAGAAATGTAAATCAGATTAAAGGATGAATAGAGAATCGAGAATCAAGAAAAGATGCAAAAGAAAAGAAAGATATTTTATGTTTATGAAATAAACATCTTATGCAAAAGAACATTATCCTCAACGTAAACTTCTTATGCAAAAGAACATCATCCTTTTCCTTCCAAAGCAGAAATTTCTCCAATAGATTTGGGGCAGGATTGGAGGTGTGTGTTTTCTTCAATCCATCATCTCTTTTGCTTCCTTCCGAGAAGATAAAAAAATAAAAGAACTTGATTGAGATGCCTCCATAGAGAGGGTCCTCCATGATCTCATTCTCCCTCTGCACCCTTCTTTTTCCTCTCTATTTGAGTTGAGGTTTCTTCTTCTCTCCCCCACTTAATTTGAGGTTTCTTCTTTTCCTCCCTATTTGATTTAAGATTTATTTGGTATTAAGGATAGTTTAAATATTTTATAAAATGATAGTACCATATGATGGTCATATGATAATATTTCATTAATGAAAATAGATTGTTGGATCATATTAAAACATATCGATAACTAAAAAGACAAGTTTGATATTTTTTAAAATACAGGGGGTATAAATGAAATCATGCTAAAATTGAAGGTATTTCTATATTCTTTTCTAAGATTGATGAGTGTGAATGTTTTAGCAATTGATGGATTTAGTTAGATTTGTATTATCAGCACATTTGATTCATGGAAAATAATTTTTTCTCTACTAGAACATTTGTTAGAAGATGATGTTTGGATATATAATGTTTGAAAAGTGGTTTTTGTATATCTGGTTGATCATAAGAAAATAACACATTACATTTTAATTTATATTTAGTTGAGCATCTATTTTCAAAAAAAAATTATACAAAATATCTGTTATGTCCTTAAGAAAGGAAAAGGCTTTATCCATTCTATCTCAAAGCTTAAGGATTTTTTTTAAAAAAAAAAAAAAGTTATCCCAATTTTTAATACATGGGAAGCTTGCTTTCTCATTTTCTGCATGAATTTTTCTTTTCTACTAAATGCAGAAATATTATTCTCATAAGAAATCTTATTTTCCATTTCTCTTCTCTACAAACTTTAACCAAATGTAAGGTATTTCTTTATTTATTCGTTGGGCATTATTTTAGCTTCATTCTGGTTTTTTGCTGTTGGAACTTGGCCTAGGGCTGGCCTCCAAGACCCAAGCCGGCCTCAGCCGATGTCTTTGAAGTAGCATTGGGACTGAAGGATGCTATCGTCTTGTTGCATGTCCCTGTCCTTGAGAGCATTGGCTTGCTGTGGTTGGTCTATATGTAATTAAAGTTGCGCAAGGAAATCCTAGAAATGCATGCTAGGAGTTGAACCAATTTGTTTCTTTTACCATTGAGGAAGCTTGTGGGAAGCAGCGGAGGGATGTATGTATGTTACTTTTGTTGTGTTGTCGGCACTGGAACTACTAGATGATGCTTAAGTTAATTTAAACATGGAGGTGTGGGATGTTAGGAAAATTGAATCATGAAACCTGGACTATTTCTCTGTGTATTTATTACAAAAACAATTCAAGGCAGCATCAATGAAGAAGGTGATTTAATGTGAAGAATCCATTTAATTTTTATCTAAAAATGTCATCAAGTGATCAAGATTCGGAATAAAGCTATGAACTAACAAACTAAGGATCAAAGGATAACACGTCTGGAGAAAAGATTGTTACTGTTCAACAAAGATGCATAGTGTGGTAAAAGGACAAATCATTTGTGCAGTATCTGGATGCGACCCCAAAGGCTGTAAAGGATTTATGATGGAACATTTCCATATGTTTTCTTGAGCAGGCTTTCGACTTTTCAAGTGTAGTTGCTTCCAATCAATTTGTATATTTTTTTAGGTTTTGAAAATATGCACATATGATACTTGCCTGAAAGAAAGTTGCACCGGTTGTAGTTTCCTGCAAACTACCTGAAAGACTTTGTAAGCACGTACAAAGAAGTATTCACGAGTCTAGATTCGTTTTATTAGTCTATGATTTGCATATGATTGCATGCGAACGGTCTCATGCCGCAGTCCAAAGGTAATAATAGTGCCATACAAGAAGTTAGTGGATATGATCGGGCTTTTATATAGGTAGATTGACGATAACATTTGTCTCCTACCACTAAAATCGGATCCGATATGAATCGGATACTAACATATCATATATATATATATATATATATATTTATTTATTTATTTTATATAGATATAGATATGAATATTATTCGGATGAAAAATTTATATTCATAATTATTTTAAACGAATACGGATATAAGTCGGATATTAAAATATAAATATAATTATAGATATAATTTAAATAATTAAATTTTATGAATATAGGATCAAAAATATTACTAAATAGATGATAAATCAAATTAATAATATATTTGTATAGTCGTATATTTTTTTAAAAATCAATAAGTACTATATAAAATTATATAAGATTACATATAGATTCGAATATGCATCGGATAGTTGTCTATCCATATCCATATCTTTTTTTTTTTTGACAGATATGGATACGGATACAGATATTAATCAGATTCTCCAAGTTTTGTTCATATTCGGATTGATTCGAATATGAAAATAGATCCGAACGGATAATATCCATGTCACTTTCATCCTTGATCTTCTAATATAATTTGATATTAACGATATGATTATGGACAAAGTATAGTTGTATTATTCTCTTGATTAGCCAAGCATAGATTGTGGCTATTCATGGTAATATCACCGGTCCATGAAAATTCAATGTGCAAATGTTAGGTTCAAGATTTTAGATCCAATAGAATGAAACACATTCCAATTTTTCTATGAAATGAAATATACCAACATCCCATTTCATTCTGATACTTGGGACTAGGGATGTTCTAAGATATGCTAATCGGGATGCTAATATGATGGTGCAACAGTTCTATCCCAATATGATATATGGAATGATATCTAGTCTCATTGTCTCGTGGGATGTCCGGCTTGAACTTAAATCCTTGATCGGGTTCACATGATCAATCGATGAGCTCGTGTGTCGACATGCCAATCACCACATATTGGTTGTGGATTGGTGCAATGAAATTTTTTCCTTTGTTACAAGTAATTATATAGCTTTATTTTGTTAAGCCATGCTTTTGATTATGATATTCGTAAATTGTCTATTTAGTCTTATAGCTTAATCTTGTCGCACTACAGGTGTAAGGATGTGCATCTGCTGTATACCTCTCATCCATGACCTTTTTAGGATGCTACAAACTACTATTTAGATGTATTCTACCATCCTGAAAATTCAAAGTTGCAAAATTCCTCCCTCTATAAACCCTTTCCTAGTTATCTCCTTTTGCAATTAACTATAATAAATACATCATGATATCCTTAGACAAGTATTAAATTTTCTATTCGTGCATCTCATTTTCCAATGGATCCTCATCAACGATCGCAAGAAATTGAAAATTTGAACAATCGTGACAAGTACAATACATGAGAAATGGTTGATCGTCGTCCAATTAATGAAAAATAAGACTACTAAAATATAAAATGTCTTCGTCCACTTAGGTGTCCAGTATCATTTTCTTTCATTGTCTTTTCTAGAATCCCTCACGACACAAGTTGATGACCAATTAACTTAAGAAAAGCTTAACTTATTTCTTTGATGGAGAAAAGCCGTATGTAAACAAATAAAAAAATACTACGATTCTAACAAACCACCGTGACATTGTCTTCGAATATGTCGGCATGCACATGGGACCATCAACAAGTCCCATCACTTTATCAAAAAAAAAAAAAAGTCCCATCATTTAGTTCCAAACCACTATAGAATGGCGATCTTCTTAGCCTCAAACTATTTGGATTGTCACCATCATCAAGACTTTGGTGCATTGGATAATTAGTTTTCCATAAGTAAACGAAGCTCATCATTACTGATTCATTAGTTTTATTATTTTAATTGAATAAAAAAAACTAAAGATATAATTTTTAGTTGGATAAGAACCACCCTTGAGTTGGCATAATAGTCCAACAACAACGAAGTAACACGTACCAACATACATGTATCACACTCTTCTTCTTTTCATCTATCATTGTGCATTTTTTTTATTCTTTGGATTGATCCACCAGCTGGGTGATAGATCTGATCTACTTAATAATTTGTAATGTCTCTCAAAATTTTAGGTTGTTCCAGAGAATCTGTGGTCGTTTTCGTAAAGAGACCGATCACAACACAAAGGCAAACCCACAGTGGACGAATTCAAAATAATTAAATAAATGAAGGAATCGAAGAAAAAAACTGCCATTTAATAATGGGTGCAAGTGGATGGAAGGACTTTGTCGCAAGTTGTGTATGCACGACATTTGATGTCAACAAAAGCGGCCTTATTTTGCGGCTATCCACGTTTCCATCGCTGATGATGAGGTAAGCCAATAAGTGGCATTCTTGGATAAGATATGGGCACTGTTGTCACGAAGTTTTATAAATTTTTCTTTTAAATCTTTTGCATGTACATCCTTGCAAGTATTGTTTATTGCATAGTTCTTCTTTATAGGTCCCTATTTTTATCTATCCCCTAATTCTATTTTCGCATGGACATCGTCCCCTAGGATTTTGGGCTAACAATTTTAATAAATAAGTAACCTTTCAAGTATAATTTAATACTATTAACCTTCTATTTAATAGCTCTAAAAATATTTAGAAATTATTTTGTATTGCAAAGAACTATAGTGTTATATAAATTTTTAAGGTCATTGATACAAAAAAAGGCAATAATGCTTTTTAATATGTGAAATGGTTATTCGTTAATACTATCATCCAAAAATCTAACAAAAAAGAATATTTATGTAAAAATAGTATATGTATATATAGATATAGATAGACATGGATATAAATATAGTTATAGACATGCAATATATATATATATATATATATATATATATATATATATATATATATATATGTTATGTATGTATGTATCCAAATAATAGTTTGTGAAGGATAAATGTATGATAATTTTGAAAAAAATATATGCAAAAAAGGAAAAGACTAATTTAGAAAACCTAAGCCATCCATGATGGTGATTTGGTTCTGTTGAATGATGTTAGAGCTTGGATATCAAAGGTGACACGTGATTTGGCTTAATTGACATAATATTAGGCTCTTTGTGCAATTAAAATCAACAGCATTTCTAGATATTTCTCCGTCCCATTACTTGCCCTACGAAGACTTTTAAATTTGGATTTTGCTCTATTTCATGAAAGCTATTTGTCACCTTAGTTTTTGTCCCAATATTCTACATAATAACTGATAAGAATTATTCCATGAGTTGTTGAGCTTGAGTTGAAACAAGGTTTAACTACAAGCCAAGCTAGATTACTTGCAAGCATTGTAGTTCTATTTGATTGAGTGAGCGCAGTATGATGTTATTTGCAACATCAATTACGACTTTAATCCTTTCAAGAAAACCATAAAGTTAAGCACATGTACTGGATTACCAATGTATTTAGAGTTGAACTGGGCAAATAGCTCAAGCTTGACCAGATTTTACACATATTTAATGCACTTGAACTAGCTAGAGCTTAACTTTTCAAATTTTTGTTGGCACATTGTATTATTTTGACTTGTTAATTGACGTTAGCTAGAAGATGTTTATGGCATTGAAATGAGGAGCTCTCCTTTGATGTTTGAGTCTTTGTATTTTAGTTCGCTGCAATGATTTGGTGCTTAGCAAGTATCATAACAGAGTAGTTTGTCGAAGATGGTAGTTTTCATCATCAACAATTTGAAAAATGCAATATAATAGTTGATAAAGCAGAAAGCTTGATTATTGCATGGCTTTGTAATAATAATCCAACAACCAAATCTACTTTGATGTAGACTTGTTTGGCATTCTTCATTGTCCTATTTGTATGATTAGTTAGAGCAGTAGTTCGTAACAAAATCATTTAGCAGCTTGGTTTCTCTATTATATTTTTGATATAAGAATCAATAATGCATGTTGACTCCGAGAATTCATTGAAAAGCAGCTAGTTTGCATCTTAAAAATGCTTTATTAAGAACATACAGGAATTAAAATTGATTTTTTTTATTTTTTTTCTTGAGAGCCAGCAAATATAATCCAATTTCACTCTGAGCTGGAAGTTAACAACTTGTTGGGATAAACCCACCGACTCCGACTTTGATCTCCACGATTCCGACTCGGCAATAGCCGACCAACCGAACGTATGACTCTGACTGATTGACTCTGACTCGACAATAGTCGACCGACCGAACGCACAACTTCGACGGAGCATTGATCGAACTGACGACTCTGACTCTTCATCAATCGATTGAATAAATGTCACCGACTTATGGCCGGTGACCGACGATACAGCAGAATCATCAACTGATGACCGTGCCTACTACTGACATACAATCGGCTAATCTGCTCAATATGTCTTAACCGTCATGAACGGTTACCGACCGCACATCACGGCACCATAATTGAGAAATTAATGACCCACTACGTGATTATGGCCCAATGATTTAGCACCATAAAACACAGAACCACATCCGACGGTTACAAAAACCTCGTTTATAAAAAGGGGTAAGGAAAATAGAGCTGGTAAGCCACTTCTGGCCAGAACTCTGCTACTTTGAATGTTGACATCTACTGTTCACCAACTTCCCTCTCTAACTTAAGCATCGGAGGATCTTCATCAGACACTAATCCAGTCAATGCAGACGTTGTCTTGCAGGTGTTCGTTCCCGACGATAGACGACGGAGAGTTGACCACAACAGATTGGGGCGTTAGGTAGGGGGGAAGAGAGACAATATTCATCATGACGAAAACTAGAGCCTAACAATCGACTGCAACCAGATCGATGAGACACTCTTTCCATTGGAAAGAGGTTCGTCCCTCTCTTCCAGTAGCAGAGTCTAGTTCCTCATGTCCTATGATCACCACGAACGTCCAAATCACTGCACTCGTGCAGTAGATGACTGTTCTTACGGAGGTGGTCAAAAGCCTCCAGCAGCAGCAGACTCAGCCACCACAGCCATCGGTGGAGCAACCGATGGCGTAGTCGGTGCCATCTAGGCACAGCCGTCGTTATCCACGACGATCACAGTCTAATTCGTCAGAGCGACCATCTCGGCTCTCTCATCAGGACAAGCAGCGACACTCATGGCACTCTCGACGCACCACCCATCATTCACGGCATCCCTCTCCTTCTTAGTTGGATCGAGCAAGGAAGGGAAAGCGACCATGAACATTGTCTGCTTCTCCCTCTAACTCATCGAGAGGTTCCACCCTTGGAGTTTCTCAATGATGACTTGATGTTTATGAACATAAATTTCAAGAGATCAATCGCCAATTTGCTTAGCTTCAAGTGAAAAGTCGGAAGTTCTCCAACAACTACGACTTCCACACCGCCCAGCTGCTTTCTCGACACATCTTGGACCAACCGATCTCATCTCGGTTCAAGATGCCTTAAGTAGATTCATACGATGGATCTACCGATCCGATCGATCACCTTGAGAGCTACAAGGCTCTCATAATGATTCAGGAAGCCACTGACGTCCTCTTATGCATCAATTTTTCGATAACTTTTCGGAAAGCTGCTCGAGCCTGGTACTTCGAGCTTCAATCGAAAAGCATATATTCTTTCAGATAGCTAGAACATTCTTTCGTGGCTCATTTTAGCACCAGTCGAAGGCCGCCACACACTTTTGATAGTCTCTTCTCGATTAAACAAGAAGAAACTGAAACACTTTAAGATTTCGTGACTCGCTTTAATGTGGCCACGCTTGAGGTCAAAGATCTCAATGAAAACATAGCTATCTCGACCATGAAAAGAGGTATGAGGAGATCTCGATTTACATATTCACTGGATAAAACTCTTCCTCGGACTTATGCTGAACTTCTGGAGTGCGCATACAAATATATGCACGCAGATGAAGGAGCTTCTGATCGGTGCCAGACAGAAGGCAAAAGTCAGAAGAAGAAGAAGCAAAAGAAGAAAGGAGCTCCGATCGAATCAAATCGGCCACCATCCAATAAGCGAGCTTCACCCCAACAACGGAGTCCAAAGTCGAGTTACGATGGGTATGACTCCTATACTCCTCTTTTCGCTCCTCGTGCGCAGATCCTTATGAAGATTGAAAAAGTGAAATATCTACGACACCCCCCACAGATAAAAGTGTTGCCAAGGAACTATGACTGGAAGAAGTATTGTCAGTTTTATCATGATCACGATCATGATACTGAACAATGCATCCAGCTCAGGGATGAGATAGAAGCCCTGATTCGACGAGGCTACCTCGACAAAAATCGGAGAGATTCACTGACTCAACTTCCTGCTGATCGATGACCTCAACTGCAAACTGAAAAGGCTGTAAATAATCAATCGACTGTAGGGATGATCAACATGATCTTCGGACGACTGGACAGGGAGATAACTTTTGAAGATGAGTCAGTAAAGCGATGATGACTCGACAATGTAATAATTTTTTTGAAAGAAGATGTTCGGAGAATTCAGACTCCCTATGATGGTGCTGTTCTTGTTTCAGCAACAATAGTAAACTATGATGTAAAAAGAATCTTTGTAGATAATGAAAACTCGACTAACATTTTATTTTATTCGACTATCTCCCAAATGCGACTGCCAAATGACCGACTCAGAAGAGTCTCAACACCATTGGTCGGCTTCACAGGAGATGCTGTCACAGTGAAAGGAGAAATCTCTCTCCTTAACCGCTGGGACCAAACCACAACAGAGTACTATTTTCATAACGTTTACGATAGTTCGGGTACCTTCGGCTTATAATGCCATACTTAGACGATTCGAGCTTAATACCATGAGAGCAGTGATTTCGACATACCATCTGTTAGTCTGATTTCCAACAAGATATGGAGTCAGAGAAATACGTGAAGATCAACAACTCATTCGACGTTGCTTCCTTATCCCCACCCAAAATAACAAACCTGAAGACTCTTTGCTTATTGATAAATTGGATCAAAGAAAAAATCAGAAGAGGGGTGAGCCGGCTGAACAACTAGTTTCCATTCTGTTAAAAAAAGATCCTAAGATAACGGTCCGAATTGGATCATAATTGTCCGACTCAGAATGGCAACAACTAATAAAATTGCTTAGGGCTAATGCTGACATTTTTGCTTGGTCGGCCACCGACATATCCAAAATTCTTTCAGAAATAATAACTCACCGACTTAACATCAACCCAAATGTTAAGCCGGTGAAACAGAAGAAATGGCCTTTTGCTCTTGAAAGATAAAAGGTCATTAATGAAGAAGTCGACAAACTCCTTGCAGCAGACTTCATCAGAAAAGCTACATATCTCGACTGGCTTGCTAATGTGATAATGGTGAGAAAAGTTAATGAAAAGTGGAGGATCTACATCGACTATACTGATCTGAATGTAGCCTATCTGAAAGATAGCTTTTTATTGCAAAAGATTGATCAATTGGTCGATGTGACTTCTAGCCACCGACTTTTGAATTTTATGGATGCCTTTGCCAGATATAACCAAATCCGTATGGCACTAGAAGACGAGAAGCACCGGCTTTTGTGACTGACAAAGATATATACTGCGACAAAGTAATGCCTTTCGGTCTGAAAAATACCGACACTACCTATCAACAGCTTGTTAACAAGATCTTCAAGATACAGATCGGACAGAACATAAAAGTATATATGGACGACATACTGGTGAAGAGTCTCCAAACTTCAGATCATGTTTGGGACCTAAAACAAGCTTTCAGCACACTCCAGCGGCATCAGATGAAATTAAACCTGACCAAATATGCATTTGGAGTAACCTTCGAAAAATTCTTCAGATTTCTTATTTCACAATGAGAGATCAAGGCTAATCTCGAAAAGATCAAAGTCATCATCGATATGAAGCATCCGAGTTCAAAAAAAGAGATACAGCAACTCAATGAAAGGACTGCCGCACTCAGCCGATTTATTTCTAAGTTGGTCAAGAGATGCTTGTCATTCTTCAAAACTTTGCAGCAGACGAAGAATTTTTTATGGTCAGATGAATGCCGACAATCCTTCAAAGACTTGAAACAATACTTGGCTTCTCCACTTTTGCTCACAAAATCAAGGGTCGGAGAGACATCGTATCTCTACTTGATAACTTCAGCCGAAGCAGTTAGTTCGGTACTCGTCCAGGAGGATGAGAACTGAATTCATCGATCAATCTACTATACCAGCAAAGTACTTCATAATGCCGAAGTTCGATACTCAAGGACAGAGAAAATAATCTACATCCTGATTATATCAGCACAACGACTTCATCCGTATTTTCAAGTCCATCAAATTATAGTTTTGACAGATCAGCCACTGAAGGTGATCTTACATCGACCTAACACATCAAGTCGGATGGCAAAGTGGACAATAAAGCTTGATGAATTTGACATTCAATATCATCCACGACCGTCCATGAAGGCACAAGTTCTATCTGATTTTGTTGTCGAATGTACCATATCCGACAATAAGCCAGAAGACACAGATGACAACACAATAAAAGAGGATACGACTTCCGACCGTGACCTAGGGTCAACTTGGGTGCTGCACATTGACGGAGCATCTAATGCATAGGGTAGTAGAGCCGGCCTTATACTCATAAATTTCGAAGGAGTAGTCACCGAATACATCATTCGGTTCAATTTTAAAGCCTCAAATAATCAAGTCGAATATGAAACACTTTTGACTGGCTTGAAGATAGCCAAAGAGCTCGAGATCGATAGTTTGAAGGTCTTCACCGACTGACAACTGATTGCTGGATAAATCAAGGATGAATTTGAAGCCCGAGATCTTACTATGATGAAGTACCTTCAAAAGGTGAAAAATATTACGGCGAGTTTGAAATACTTTGAGATCTTTCACATCTCCAGAATCGAAAATACTCGGACCGACATACTTTCACGACTGGCTACTACTGCTTTCAACTTACTGGGTCAAACATCTGTCGAATGTCTCGAGCAGTCGAGCATTGACAAAGTCGAGGAAGTATTACAGCTTACTATCGAACCAAGCTAGATGGATCCGATCGTCCAATACCTAATTGATGGGACTCTTCCTGTGGATTTCTCAAAGGCTAAATGACTTTGATGGACATTCTCTTAATATGTGATGATAAA
The DNA here is from genome assembly GCF_000442705.2 of Elaeis guineensis. NCBI lineage: Eukaryota > Viridiplantae > Streptophyta > Magnoliopsida > Arecales > Arecaceae > Elaeis > Elaeis guineensis. Next base: position 96,678,983 of record NC_026001.2, read on the forward strand.
TGGTTATTGTTGGGTACAAAATACCCACGGTCGAAGTTCTCAGCGGGATTAGCCCTTGCGGGCTCCGCCCGGACTACTACGGGAGCCGAGCTCCATCGCCAACTTCAACTGCAGAGGGACTTCGTCCGGACTCCTACGGGAGCCGGACTCCGCCGACAACTTCAACCGCAAGTAGACTCCGCCCGAACTCCTACGGGAGCCGGGCTCCATCCTCAACATCAACCGTCGGTAAGCCTTGTCCGGACTCCTACGGGAGCCGAACTTCGCCTTTGACTTTAACTGCAGGAAGACTCCGCCCGGACTCCTACGGGAGTCGGACTTCGTCCTCGACTCCAACGGCTGCAGACAGACCTTGTCCGGACTCCTACGGGAGCCAGACCCCGCCGACAACTTCAACCGCAAGTAGACTCCACCCGGACTCTTACGGGAGCCAGGCTCCGTCCTCAACATCAACTGCCGGTAAGCCCTGTCCGGACTCCTACGGGAGCCGGACTTCGCCTTTGACTTTAATTGCAGGAAAACTCCACCCGGACTCCTACGGGAGCCGGACTTCGTCCTCGACTCCAGCGGCTGCAGACAGACTTCGTCCGGACTCCTACGGGAGCCGGACTCCGCCGACAACTTCAACCGCAAGTAGACTCCGCCCGGACTCTTACGGGAGCCGGGCTCCATCCTCAACATCAACTGCCGGTAAGCCTTGTCCGAACTCCTACGGGAGTCGGACTTCGCCTTTGACTTTAACTGCAGGAAGACTCCGCCCGGACTCCTACGAGAGCCGGACTTCGTCCTCGACTCCAACGGCTGCAGACAGACTTTGTCCGGACTCCTACGGGAGCCGGACTCCGCCGACAACTTCAACCGCAAGTAGACTCCGCCCGAACTCCTACGGGAGTCGGGCCCCGTCCTCAACCTCAACTGCTGGTAAGCCTTGTCCGGACTCCTACGGGAGCCGGACTTCGCCTTTGACTTTAATTGCAGGAAGACTCCACCCGAACTCCTACGGGAGCCGGGCTTCGTCCTCGACTCCAACGGCTGCAGACAGACTTCGTCCGGACTCCTGCGGGAGTCGGACTCCGTCCACGACCCTAACTGCAAGTAGACTTCGTCTGGACTCCTATGGAAGCCAGACTCCGTCATCTATTCCGATTGCGGGAAGACCTCGCCCAAACTCCTACGGGTGCCGGACCTCGCTACCGACTCCAATCGAACTTCAGCCGACAAGTCTGGACCCCCTGGCAGGCTGCAGTAACGGACAACGCTGCTCCACTCCCTGCGGTGGATCCTATGCAGCTCCATTATTCCCTGGCCGGCCATATTAACGGCCACGATTCTGCTCCACTCCCTACGGCGGATCCTGTGCGATTCCACCACTCCCTGACGAGTCACGACAGGGGACGTCGCTCCACTCTCCGTAACTGATCCCACGTGGCGAGCCACGGTGATAGCCACGACCCCACTCCACTACTCTCCGCAATAAATTCCTCCGGACGCTGGGCGGCCCACTACCAGACAGTTACAGGCGTCGCTATCAATCTGTTGCCCTCTTCGTCTATAAAAGGGAAACCCCAGATATGTTATTCGATAAGCTCTCATCTTTCATCTAAAAACTCTGCTAAATTTTTCATTCGAGCACTCCATTCTTGTTGAGGCAGCGAACTGACTTGAGCGTCGGAGGATCTTGCCAGAGCAACCCCACCTCCGGTTTAGACTTCCTTTGCAGGTCCCGACGGCGATCGCGACTTCCTCGACTCCAGCTTCTCCGGCGCAAGCAGATTTTTGCACCAACAGGATTGGCGCTAGAGGAAGGGCCTGTGTCTTCGCAGTACCCTTATTCTTGAAGGAGCGCTCAACGGATCCACCTCCAGTCATCTTGTCCGGCATCCACTCCTCCTTTCCTCATCCGATGCCTTCTCGCGAGGCATTCGCACAACTACCTCCGGCTATGGTCGCCGACGAGGAGTGGCCGGACGATCGGCCTCTATTGGATTCCGTCAACACCATTTCGGAGGGATCCCGACGGGAGACAACCAACATACCGGCTGTACCCCCAAACGACAAAAGATTGAAGAACCCATAACCTTTACCGAAGAAGACACCCAGAGAGTCCAATTCCCTCATAACGACGCAGTCGTAGTTTCCTTGAATATAGCAAATTACGACGTCCGTCGCATTCTTGTCGACAACAAAAGTTCGGCCGACATCTTATTTTACGACGCCTTTTCAAGAATGTCCGCTCTTGACGATCATCTGAGGTCGATTTGCTCCCCCCTGGTAGGGTTTACCGGTGACGCCGTTCCGACGGAAGGAATGATAGCTTTGACTGTGGCCGCGGGTCAATATCCAAAGCAATCCAAGGCTCTGGTGAATTTCTTGGTGGTGAAGATGCCATCCGCCTACAATGCAATCCTTGGCCGACCCGGCCTCAATGCTCTCCGAGCTGTCATTTCGACCTACCATTTGAAGTTGAAGTTCCCCACCAACCAGGGGATCGGAGAGGTCCGGGGAGACCAAGCCCTGGCCAGACGCTGCTACAACATCGCCTTGCAAAGAAGCGATCAGGCTGACCCCTGTCCCATCGATGGACTAGATGCTCGCGATGACCTCACCGAAGAAAGGGGCGGCCCAATCGAAGATCTTGTACCAATCCCTTTGAATGATGGGAACGCGGATCATGTGGCGCTAATTGGCTCCAACCTGGGGGAGGAGGTGCGGACGCGTCTTATTGATTTTCTACGAAGGAATGCGGATGTTTTCGCTTGGGTTCCAGCAGACATGCCGGAGATTGACACGGAAGTCATGGAGCATCATCTGGCCGTCGATCCAAAGCATCGACCGACGAAAGAAAAAATTTGGAGTCATGCCCCGGAGAGGCAAAAGGCGATAGCCGAGAAAGTGGATAAGCTCCTCAAGGCCGGATTCATTAAGGAAGTCAATTATCCTGATTGGATTTCCAATGTTGTTCTGGTCAAAAAAGCAAACGGCAAATGGAGGATGTGCATAGACTTCAAAAAACTGAATAAGGCTTGTCCAAAGGACAGCTACCCCCTTCCCAGAATCGACCAACTGGTGGATGCGACCTCAGGCCATGAGCTCCTTACCTTTATAGACGCGTTCTCCGGCTATAATCAAATTAGAATGACGTCGGAAGATGAAGAAAAGACAGCTTTCATCACTAATCGCGGCCTTTACTGTTACAGGGTCATGCCTTTTGGCCTCAAGAATGCGGGCGCAACCTACCAACGGTTGGTGAACAAAATCTTCAAGGAGCAGATCGGACGAAACATGGAGGTCTACGTGGACGATATGCTCGTAAAAAGTAAGTCTTCCAAAAATCATGTCGCCGACCTCGAAGAGACCTTTGACGCTCTTCGAAAGTATAGAATGAAGCTGAACCCAACTAAATGCGCTTTCGGAGTAACCTCAGGAAAGTTCCTGGGCTTCATGGTATCAGGGCACGGGATTGAGGCCAATCCAGAGAAAATTCGCGCCATCCAGGAGATGACCGCCCCAAAGTCGATCAAAGAGGTTCAGCGCCTCACAGGGAGGATAGCGGCCCTTAATCGCTTCGTCGCGAGGTCGGCCGAACGGTGCTTGCCTTTCTTTCAAACCCTCAAGCAGCCGAAGAACTTCTGTTGGACCCCCGAGTGCCAACAGGCGTTCGAAGAGTTAAGAGGCTACCTTAGCTCACCCCCGCTGTTGGCAAAGCCTGAACCTGGGGAGGAACTATTTTTATACCTAACGGTCTCTCCCATGGCCCTCGCGGCCGTCCTTGTCAAAGAAGAAACGAAAGTCCAGCGATCGGTCTACTACATTAGCCGCACGCTGAGGGACGCCGAGACCAGGTACATCAAATTAGAAAAACTGACCTACGCCTTGTTGGTTGCAGCTCGGAGGCTCCGACCCTACTTTCAAGGGCACACCGTGACGCTTCTCACCGATCAACCGATCAAGGCGATTTTGCACCGGGCTGACACCTCCGGAAGAATAGCAAAATGGGCGATCGAGCTCACGAAATTCGACATCAACTACAGACCTAGACCAGCAGTAAGGGCCCAAATACTGGCAGATTTCATAGTAGAGTGCACCATCCCTGAGGAGGCCGAACCTGAGCAAAGCAAAGCTGATGACCTGAAATCTCAACCGAACTCCCCCAATGAAGAAGCCAATCCCTCCGATCGCTTTTGGACCCTCTATGTGGACGGATCTTCCAACATGTCGGGTGCAGGTGCAGGCCTGATCTTGGTCAGTCTGGAGGGAGTCATCGTGGAGTACGCTCTGCGTTTCGAGTTCCCCGCAACAAATAATGGAGCGGAATATGAAGCTCTGATCGTAGGACTAAGGATCACCAGAGAGCTGGGAATAAGTCAACTTCGAGTGCACAGTGACTCTCAACTGGTGGTGGGGCAAGTCAGCGGGAGTTACGAAGCGTGAGAAGACAGTATGGCCAGATACCTTGAGAAGGTAAGGGAGCTCACCCCCGCCTTCAGCAGCTTCAGCATTAGACAGATTCCAAGGCTGGAGAATACCAGAGCTGATCTTCTCTCCAAGCTGGCGATATCGGCTCCGACCGAATTGCCCAAAGGCGTCCTCTTTGAAGTTCTAAAACACCCGAGTACAGAAGAATCGCGGCCCGTAATGGAGATTGACCACGAGCCCAGCTAGGTCGACCCGCTGATAACCTATCTTAGAGATGGAGTTCTCCCCCAGGATGCGAAGGAGGCTCGGAAGCTCCAAAATCAAGCCTCCCGGTACATCCTTTATGAGGGCAAATTGTACAAAAGATCATACTCCTTGCCCCTCTTGAAATGTCTCCGGCCCTCGGAAGCTGACTACGCCTTGTGGGAAGTACATGAAGGGATTTGCGGAAACCATTTGGGGGCTAGATCTTTATCCCATAAGATGCTCCGCCAGGGATATTACTGGCCAACGATGCATCGTGATTCGATTGAATATGTCAAAAGGTGTGATCGATGCCAGAGATACGCCAACATCCAGAGACAGCCCACTACCGAGCTCGCACCCTTGAGTGCCCCATGGCTTTTTGCGCAATGGGGGATGGATATCCTTGGCCCTTTTCCCATGGCATCTGGGCAAAGGAAGTTCCTCCTCGTAGCGATCGACTACTTCACCAAATGGGTTGAAGCCGAACTCCTAGCAAAAATCACGGAAGCAAAAGTACAAGATTTCGTCTGAAAATCGATCGTGTATAGGTTCGGTCTGCCTAGAACCCTAATAACTGATAATGGACGATAATTTGCGGGAACGAAATTCATCGAATTCTGTGAAGATCTAAATATCTCCCACAACTTCACATCAGTAGCCCATCTCCAGGCAAACGGCGAAGCTGAGGTGACCAACAGAACCCTTTTGCACGGGATTAAGACAAGGCTTAAAAAAGCGAAGGAAACTTGGACGGACGAACTTTATCATGTGTTGTGGGCGTATCGAACTACTCAGAGGCTACCTACGGGGGAGACCCCTTTCGCTTTAGCCTTCGGTACGGAAGCCGTCATCCCCATCGAGCTTAAACTCCCGTCGGCACGAGTCGTGGCGTTCGACGAACATCAAAGTTCACAAGGTCTTAGAGCCAACCTCGACCTACTGGAAGAAAGACGGGAGATAGCTCAGGTTCGGATGGTAGCCTACAGACAGAAGGTTGCTCGATATTACAACGCCCGGGTTAAGAACAAAGCCTTTAGAGCGGGAGATCTAGTACTTCGACGAGCTACTGTCTCGCAACCTCAGGACCGAGGGAAACTCGCCCCAAACTGGGAAGGACCGTATGAAGTCAAAGAAGTAGTCCGGCCAGGAACTTATTATCTTAAGAAACTCGGAGGAGCCGACCTCCCACGACTGTGGAACTCGAAAAACTTACGGGTGTACTACCAATAACATCATTTTAATTGAAAGTTGCATACCTGTATGTCTTTGAACAATTCGCACAAACTGTGTCAGAAGCGAAAGAAAAACGTCGTCCCGACAAAGTCGAAGATCCGGTTTCATTTAGACCGGATGGGGGGAGAGGCCCTACAACGCCCATATGTGCCCCCACAGCCATGTCAGGAACAGGAGGAGGACCTCGTCCTGACATGAGCAAGGTGGAAGGCCCGGTTCCATTTAGACCGGATGGGGGGAGAGGCCCTACAATGCCCATATGCGCCCCCACAGCCCTGTTAGGGACAGGAGGAGAACCTCGTCCTAACTTGAGCAAGGTCGAAGGCCCGGTTCCGTTTAGATCGGATGGGGGGAGAGGCCTTACAGCGCTCTAATGTGCCCCCACAGCCGTGTCAGGAACAGGAGGAGAACCTCGTCCTGACATGAGCAAAGTCAAAGGCCCGGTTCTTTTAGACCGGATGGGAGAAGAGGCCTTACAGCGCCCTAACGCGCCCCCACAGCTGGGCCAGGAACGGGAGGGGAACCTCGCCCTGGCTTGAGCAAAGTGGAAGGCCCGGACTCCTACGGGAGCCGGGCTCCGTCCGCGACGCCAAGGAAGACACCACCCGGACTCCTACGGGAGCCGGGCTCCGTCTGCGACGCCAAGGAAGACTTCACCCGGACTCCCATGGGAGCCGGGCTCCGTCCGCGATGCCAAGGAAGACTCCACCCGGACTCCTACGAGAGCCGGGCTCCGTCTGCGACGCCAAGGAAGACTCCACCCGGACTCCTACGGGAGTCGGGCTCCGTCCGCGACGCCAAGGAAGACTCCACCCGGACTCCTACGGGAGTCGGGCTCCGTCCGCGATGCCAAGGAAGACTCCACCCGGACTCCTACGGGAGCCGGGCTCCGTCCGCGACACCAAGGAAGACTTCACCCGGACTCCTACGGGAGTCGGGCTCCGTCCGCGATGCCAAGGAAGACTTCACCCGGACTCTTACGGGAGCCGGGCTCCGTCCGCGACGCCAAGGAAGACTCCACCCGGACTCCTACGGGAGTCGGGCTCCACGACTCCAATCACAGGAGGGTTCCGTCCGGACTCCCACGAGAGCCGAACTTTGCCTTGACTTTAGCGGAGAAAAATTTTGAGTGAAAAGAAAAAAGAAAGGCAACGGACCATGACAGCTACGATTGGAAAACGGACAGCGGTCGAGGTACAGAAAACTTTGTCGCCGCAAGGACTGGGGCTCCCATCGGGAGTCCCAGCTTTTGAGAAAGTTTTCGACACAAAATAGGACAACTTACTTAGGGTGACAGAGGCTCGGATCCCTGAATTCAAGCCCTGGGAGGGACCACAGGCCCGAATGGCCCTCAAGCGAGACTGCAGCCATTGACGAAAAAATGACAATCGGGTATCTTCGAACGGCGTAAAAGTCAAAAAGGAGCTCGACAAATAACAATCCAACATGAATAAAAGAGGTCGTCGATGACCTTAGGACGACGTGAAAAAGAAAAGAAGAAAAGGAGGAAGAGAGAAGAAAGAAGAATGAAGAAGTTCGACAGACGACTGTTCGATGCAAGATGCAGACGAGGTAACAAAATCTCCTTTTCATTTTTTAACCAACAAGGTGTACGTTACAAGATCCGGTGGGCCAGAAAAAAAATATAAAATAAATACATCACCGACGACATCGAGAACACGGTTTGGAAAGGATACGCCGGAAGCCGCTTCAAGCTGCAAACTTCTCTTCCCATTTCGTGTCCAGTGCGTGTGGCGGGCCTATCGGCTTTCGCCCCGCCTTGCTTCGCCCCACCTCCGAAGTCCCAACCTCAGGGGGAAAAGGATGGGATAGATTCTCGGGGGCGGTAAGGGCAACGACAGCGACGACGAAGACCTGTTTCAAGAAGAACCGGAGTCACCCTGGGGGCAACGGTGGCGCCAGAGATATGCGTCATCACCGAATACTCCGCGGTAGCCACCGTCCAAAATGCTCCGGCAAGGTCGGCATGCGCTACTTCCACCGCCCCAGCAACAAGTTTTACTGCCCCACCGTCGACGTCGACCGCTTCTGGTCTCTCGGCCCCGACGGCATCAAGGATCCCGCCACAGCTTGTGACGACAGCTCTGCCCTCTTGACCGGTATCACCCCACCTTGCTACTCCAAAATTCTCGGGCAGAATACCTTTCCCGGCGGCCCCCGTTATTAAACCCCTGTTGTTGAAAAAATTCTTCCTTGAGCCCCCTTTGAAACGACGGGGATCCTCAGCGGCCACTTGACGACCGGAGAACTCACCGGCCGCTGTTCTCCTCCTTGCCTTCCTCCAAGCCCTAGACATCCCTTCGAGGATGGCCTCCGGGGTGGAGGACATGATGTAGGAACCCCTTAGAGAAGAATCGAGGGGCTGAAGACGGCAAGGACTGGTGCGGAGGAAGTGGCTGAATAGCTAAGCTCTCAGACGAAAGAAAGGTACTGTCCTCTCGACAGGATGAAGTCCTGAAGGAAGAGTAGGGGGTTTAAATAGCCAACGGATCTTAGCGCAGTTATGGCGGTGGGTGTCCCTAGGCCAACTGATGCGTGACACGTGTCCCGCGTATCCCACTCGCCGCTATCGAGGATTAACTGTTCGCGAATTTCCATAGTGCGACGCTTGGGATCATGTTTCGACGGGAGTTCCGAAAAGACCCTTCAGGTCACCTTAACCGGAAAAAGGGCTCTGACGTGCGCACATTAAATGCCAACATATCCAAGGGCGGTTATGCGCAGGATTCAAGGGGCTAACTTCGGCCATACCCATCTCTCTGTACTTCCTTCATTCAAAATTTAAACTCGGATGTAGGGGGACTAGTATTGGGTACAAAATACCCACGACCGAAGTTCTCAGCGGGATTAGCCCTTGCGGGCTCCGCCCGGACTCCTACGGGAGTCGAGCTCCATCGCCAACTTCAACTGCAGAGGGACTTCGTCCGGACTCCTACGGGAGCCGGACTCCGCCGACAACTTCAACCGCAAGTAGACTCCGCCCGAACTCCTACGGGAGCCGGGCTCCATCCTCAACATCAACCGCCGGTAAGCCTTGTCCGGACTCCTATGGGAGCCGGACTTCGCCTTTGATTTTAACTGCAGGAAGACTCCGCCCGGACTCCTACGGGAGCCGGACTTCATCCTCGACTCCAACGGCTGCAGACAGACCTTGTCTGGACTCCTACGGGAGCCGGACCCTACCGACAACTTCAACCGCAAGTAGACTCCGCCCGGACTCTTACGGGAGTCGGGCTCCGTCCTCAACATCAACTATCGGTAAGCCTTGTCCGGACTCCTACGGGAGCCGGACTTCGCCTTTGACTTTAATTGCAGGAAAACTCCGCCCGGACTCCTACGGGAGCCGGACTTCGTCCTCGACTCCAGCGGCTGCAGACAGACTTCGTCCGGACTCCTACGGGAGTCGGACTCCACTGACAACTTCAACCGCAAGTAGACTCCGTCCGGACTCTTACGGGAGCCGGGCTCCGTCCTCAACATCAACTGCCGGTAAGCCTTGTCCGGACTCCTACGGGAGCCGGACTTCGTCTTTGACTTTAACTGCAGGAAGACTCCGCCCGGACTCCTACGGGAGCCGGACTTCGTCCTCGACTCCAACGGCTGCAGACAGACTTCGTCCGGACTCCTACGGGAGCCGGACTCCGCCGACAACTTCAACCGCAAGTAGACTCTGCCTGAACTCCTACGGGAGTCGGGCCCCGTCCTCAACCTCAACTGCTGGTAAGCCTTGTCCGGACTCCTACGGGAGCCGGACTTCGCCTTTGACTTTAATTGCAGGAAGACTCCACCCGGACTCCTACGGGAGTCGGGCTTCGTCCTCGACTCCAACGGCTGCAGACAGACTTCGTCCGGACTCCTGCGGGAGCCGGACTCCGCCCACGACCCTAACTGCAAGTAGACTTCGTCCGGACTCCTACGGAAGCCAGACTCCGTCATCTATTTCGATTGCGGAAAGACCTCGCCCAAACTCCTACGGGTGCCGGACCTCGCTACCGACTCCAATCGAACTTCAGCCGACAAGTCTGGACCTCCTGGCAGGCTACAGTAATGGACAACACTGCTCCACTCCCTGCGGCGGATCCTACGCAGCTCCATTATTCCCTGGCCGGCCATATTAACGGCCACGATTCTGCTCCACTCCATACGGCGGATCCTGTGCGATTCCACCACTCCCTGACGAGTCACGACAGCGGACGTCGCTCCACTCTCCGTAACTGATCCCACGTGGCGAGCCACGGTGATAGCCACGACCCCACTCCACTACTCTCCGCAATAAATTCCTCCTGACGCTGGGCGGCCCACTACCAAACGGTTACAGGCGTCGCTATCAATCTGTTGCTCTCTTCATCTATAAAAGGGAAACCCCAGATACGTTATTCGATAAGCTCTCATCTTTCATCTAAAAACTCTGCTAAATTTTTCGTTCGAGCACTCCATTCTAGTTGAGGCAGCGAACTGACTTGAGCGTCGGAGGGTCTTGCCGGAGCAACCCCACCTCCGGTTTAGACTTCCTTTGTAGGTCCCGACGGCGACCGCGACTTCCTCGACTCCAGCTTCTCCGGCGCAAGCGGATTTTTGCACCAACAGTTATCTATACAAAAGATCTTTCTCTCTCTCTTTGCTGAAGTGTTTGGGACCTACAGATGCCGACTATACACTCAGAAAAGTAGACAAAGAAATTTGCAAAAATCACTTAGGGGCAAGTCTCTAGCTTATAAAGTTCTGCGATAAAGATATTATTGGCCCACCATGAAAAAAGATGTAGCTGAACTCGTCCAAAGATGTGAACCATTTCAAAAATATGCAAATATACAATATCAACCGGCTAGTCAACTAACATCGATTGTAGCACCATGACCCTTCGTACAATGAAGGATTGACATACTTGATTCTTTTTCCCCGACATCTGGTCAGAGAAAATTCATGGTAATTGCCATTGATTACTTTACCAAATGGGTAGAAGCCGAATCTCTGGTGCAAATCACCTAAAGCAAGATAGAAGACTTCATTCAGAAATTCATCATTTACAGATTTGATTTACCACACACCATCATCACCGACAATGATCGATAATTTGACAATCAAAATTTCAAAAAATTTTGTGTAAAATTTTATATTACATACAAACTTACTTCGGTCGGCCATCCGCAGTCAAATGGTGAAGTGGAAGTAACCAATCGGACAATCCTGCACGGGCTGAAAATCTGACTTAATGAAGCCAAAGGCCTCTGGATGGAAAAACTATATCTGATCTTATGGATGTATCGGACAACTCCCCACATACCGATAAAAAAATCTTCCTTCAATTTAGTTTATGGAATAGAAGCAATGATACCGCTCGAGATTGGATTACCATCAACAAGAGTTGAACAATATTGTGAATCGAGCAACTCTGAATATCGGAGAGCCGATTTAGATCTTCTTTCAGAACTCCGACAGCAAGCTCAAATTCGGATGGCTGCATATCGGCAAAGGATAGCCCGATATTATAATGCAAGAGTCAAGCCAAAGATCTTTCGGTTAGGAGATTTGGTTTTAAGAAAAATAGAAGTATCAAAGCCTTTGGATCCAAAAAACTATCTTTGAACTGGAAAAGATCTTACAGAATATCCGAGACTCTTAGACTGGACGCATATCGATTGGAAACTCTCGAAGGGTCGGTGATTCCTCGAACGTGGAATATCGATAATTTGAAGATATATTATCAATAAAATCGTCGATATGTACATTATTTAAAATACAATTAAAATTTCAGAATCACAAGTCTTTGACAAGTTTTATCAACTACCAATTGAATGTCAGCTTTCATTTCCAAAGCCGAGTTGTTTCTTATACTTAGACACAAAGAATCAACTGCTTCGGTGACAATTGTATCTCGATTCTCCCGCAATAATCGACATCAACTGCAGGCTTCACTACAAAAATTGAATTGCCGATTATACTTCAGTTTTCAACGTCGGCTTTCTATTACAAAAGCTGATTATAGTCGAAAGACTAAATATGCCGACTTAGTCCCAACTAAGTGGAACGAAAAATACCAAAACGACCAAAGTTGGATTGAAATTATACCGACTAGGTCACAGTCAGTCGAAAGATATTTGGCCTGCCACCGATTATCAGATAATTTGACGTACAAGTCCGACCAAACGTCGGGCACAAGATATTCGTCCTACAATCATTATCCTAATTTTGTTAAGTACGTCAAAATGATTATATAACTAATGGATATTCTATAAGTCCTACCGAATGATCAAACAGTCGATTAATGTTTGGTAATTATTCTACATCACAGACATTGCAGGCATTATCAATAAGCAAAATAAGAGACAAAATTTGGAAGAAGATGCTTTCATTCATTATCAAAAAGAGTTACAAAATTAGATCGAAGTCCGACTACAAGTGTTAGATTACAAAAAGAGAAAGCAAAATACACCGACTATGCTTCATCATCATTCTTTTGTTCGGGTGTAGTATCCCTGACTTGAATGATTTCAGGCTCAGTCGGTGCTTCTTTTTGAATCGGAGCAGCTCCTTCTACAGCAACTCTGTCTTTCGATCTTAGAGGGATAATGCTGCTCAAGTCGAGATCTGGACACAACTCTCCAACCACCTTGCTTGGCCGACCACATCAACAACCTGACCCACTCGTACAGGAACAAAGAAGGCTTCAGATTTTCATCCACCATCATTAGCATCCTGATCAAAGAGTTCAAATTTTAAATTCAAAATTTAAAATTTAAAATTTTGACCCCGGTACCCAAAATGTGTGGAACTCATGATCAGAAAATTCTAATTCTCAATCATAGAGTCCCAGACACATAAGACTCATAATCAGCCATCTGATCAGAAAGGAACCACTAATGTGTGTGACCCCGCAGGTTCGAACCTAAGCCGGTAGCATAGGAACCAATTCCTGTACTAATCGAAGTGACCATCTAGCAATGGTACCCGACGACCAGATAGGTCGAATAATCACAATCGCAACATTCAGAACCTACGTGAATATGATTACCGTATAATTCATCCCTTTTGACCCCTATGTTTAGGACGACTCAGGGTTAAACTGTCAACTCTGATGATATCATCCGAATCGTGCTCAACTCAATTAGTCCTGTGACTCCTCACTAGGACTACCCTGGCCAAGGTTTTGCTAAATTGAAACACGACTGTACACAGCTCCTAAACTGGAGTGGTCAATCCCATCTTGACACACGCACCGACAAGTCAAGTACTTGACTACACCCAGCAGCCTTCCGTCATTGAATTAGAAATTCAGGTAGTCCAGTGCCTAAGTGCAGTGAGTTGCTTGCAAGTCACCATGGCGATCTCAGGTCGGAGGGATATTTATACCCATATCCCATCGGAGCAAATCTTGACAGTAGAAATTGCTCCGGAGTTGATCATGTTCAGTGCAGATGTACCATTACATCTCACCTGTATGCCATACCAGTGTCTCTACACTCATTGGTTATGAGGACAACCAACCCATATGGCACACAACGACCTATGCTCGATAAACGTTGTCGTCCTTGGTAACAACGTATCATTTGATCGCGAACATGTTTAAGGACTAAGCGACAAATCCTCCTTTGTCGAGTCTAAATAGTCCTAAGGACTTCACCACAACACAGGAGTTCATTAGAAGATGAAACATTTGTGATGAAAAAATACCATAATAACTTTTATTTATTTATAATTCATGTACTAATACAAAAGGAGCACAACCGTCAACAGGCTGACGATTGGCTTTGGGACACTATTCCCAACAATCTTCCACTTGGCCTAAAGCCTATCGGTGCAGTATCTAATACCCATCTTCGACTTGTAGTCGTTGAACTCCTTCACCGTAATGGCTTTAGTGAATGGATCGGCCAGGTTCTCCTTCGGTACATGTCATGGCGTACATGATAGATCCCATTGCCGAAGCATATGGAATCCTACCCATACGCTCTATCTCTTGAGGTGTTGTCGGACAATCCCTCTTCGAGAGAGAAATTCCATGGCCTATTGGTAGATAGCCTTTCTTGAAATTTTTCATGCTGAACCTTTTCAGCATAGTGTCAATGTACGTAGACTGAGATAAGCCAAGCTACTTTTTGGATCTATCCTTATAGATCCTCATCCCTAGGATGTAGGAAGCTTCTCCCAGATCCTTCATGGAGAACTGTGACGATAGCCAAATCTTTATTCTCTGTAATGCAGAGACATCATTCACGATTAAGAGAATGTCATCCACATACAATACAAGAAATACTACTACTGGACCATTAGCCCACTTATAAATGCAGGGCTCTTCTCCGTTCTTAACGAAGCCATACGTTTTGATCGTTCTATCAAAACGTATGTTCCAACTCCGAGATGCCTGCTTAAGTCCATAAATGGACCTCTGTAGCTTGCACACCTTAGACTCATCTGTGGATGTGAACCCTTCAGGTTGTATCATATACACCTCTTCGTCCAGCTCTCCGTTTAGGAAAGCTGTCTTCACATCCATCTGCCAGATTTCATAGTCCAGATGGGCAGCTATCACAAGCATAATCCGAATGGATTTGAGCATTACCACAGGAGAAAATGTCTCGTCATAGACTATACCATAACGTTGACGATATCCCTTGGCAACCAGACGGGCTTTATAGGTCTCCACCTTTCCGTCTGCGCCCTTCTTCCTTTTGAAGACCCACTTACACCCTATGGGTTTTACTCCTTCGGGTGGGTCAACCAATGTCCACACATCGTTGACCTTCATAGACTCCATTTCGAATTTCATGACCTCTAGCCATTTCTCAGAGTCAGGTCTCTGCATTGCATCCATGTAGGTGATCGGATCCTCATCGTTTTCATCAAGTTCGACAGGATCACCATCCCGGACCAAGAAACCATAGTATCTGTCCGGTTGATGTGGTACTCTACCAGACTGCCTTAAGGGTGCATAATCAATGGGCTCTAGATCTGATCTAATCAAATCCGGTTCAGGTTCAGTAATATGTGTCGGTTTTTCCACCTGTCGAACTTCGTCAAGTTCGACCTTAGAGGCAACAGTTTTTTCACTAAGGAACTCCTTTTCTAAAAAAATTGCCTTAAGGCTGACAAACACCTTTTGCTCATCAGCAAGGTAGAAATAATATCCTTTGGTCTCTTTTGGGTACCCTATAAAATTACACTTGTCAGACCTAGGTCCAAGCTTGTCTGTATTTAAACGTTTAACATAAGCCGGACACCCCCAAACCCTAAGGTGCGAGAGTACTGGCTTACGTCCTATCCATATCTCATATGACGTTTTGGCTACAGACTTACTCGGAACTCTATTTAGAAGGTAACAAGTCGATTCGAGCGTATATCCCCAGAGGGAGATCGACAGACCAGCAAACCCCATCATGGATCGAACCATGTCTAACAGGGTCCGATTCCTCCTTTCAGACACACCATTATGCTGTGGTGTTCCAGGAGGAGTCCACTGAGAGAGAATCCCATTCTCTCCTAGATACGTCAGAAACTCATTGGAAAGGTATTCACCTCCTCGATCAGATCGAAGAGTTTTAATACACTTTTCAGTTTATTTTTCTACCTCATTTCGGAATAGTTTGAACATTTCAAATGATTCCGACTTATGCTTCATTAAATAGACATACCCATACCTAGATAGGTCATCTGTGAAGGTTATGAAGTAGAAAAATCTACCTCTTGCACTTGAGCTCATGGGTCCACATACATCAGAATGTACCAGACCTAAGAGTTCACTGGCTCGCTCACCTTTTCCAGTAAAAGGTGACTTGGTCATCTTCCCAAGAAGATAGGACTCACAGGTTGGAAGTGATTCACAATCACTAACTTCAAGAATTCATTCTTGAGCCAACCTGTTTATCCTGTTCTTATTGATATGACCTAGCATACAGTGCCAAAGGTAGACTTCTGACACATTATCTATTCTAGAGCATTTACCGAAGTTTTGAACCACATTAACAGGCTGTGATAGTAAGTAAATTCCATTATTTAATTATCCAACAAATATTGTAACACCATTCAAAATGATATTGCAAATATTTCTTTTTATTAAAAAATCATAACCGTACATGGCCAAAAGGCCTACAGAAATAATATTTAATAAAAAACTTGGATAATAGTGACATTCACTCAGAATTATATTACGAGAATTGATTACAAGACTCATGATTCCTAAAGCTAGAACTGGAACTTTACTTCCATCTCCAACGTTCAGGAACCTCTCGCTTTCATCAAATCTCCTACTGATCTGCAGACCCTGCATCGAATTACAAATATGATAAGGACTTCCGATATCCAATACTCAGGCAGTAGTATCACAAATCGAAAAGTTGTAAGGAGTTATCATATAATTACCTTGCTTCTTCTTTGACCTGTTCGGGTCCAGGGAGGCAATGTATTGAGGACAGTTCCTCTTTCAATGCCCCTGCTTCTTGCAAAAGAAGCACTCCGCCTGGCTCTGGTCGTGCTTGCGCTTCTTGGTCTGACCCTGTGCTACTGTCCCAGCATGAGATTGCACCTTCTTATTTTCTTCTTCTTGTTCTTCTTCCCCTTCCCAAAGAGTTGACGACGAGAAGAAAACCCTCCCACTACATTCACCGACTCCTTATGGAGTTGGTGATCCTTCTCAAAGTTCTGCAGCAACCCCAACAATCCGTGGTAGTTTACTGCAGGCTTTGTCATTCGAAAATGAGTAAGGAATGAGAGGAAGGACTTGGGCAAGGAATTAAGGATCGCATCCTTACCGAGCTGCTCGTGCAGAGGAAAGCCCAATTTGCTTAGGCGCTCAATCATCTCGATCATGTACAGTACATGATCAGTGACTGAGGCTCCATTCCTCATCCGAGCATTAAAAATGACACAACTAGTTTTGTGCCTTTCAACATCGTCAGGCGTGCCAAAGGAGTCGTTCAACATTTGAAGCATCTCCTGTGGCTAGGCATTCTCAAACCTTCGGCTGAACTCATCATTCATTGCTGCCAGCATAATACATCGAACGGTGGTGCGGTCATTGAGCCACTTCAAGTAAGTATCTCGGATCGCCTTACTAGCATTCGGAGCTGGCTCCTCAGGTGCTGGATCCGTTACTATATAAAGGATCCGCTCATGCTCAAGGATGATTTTCAATTTTCGATACCAGCTATCAAAATTGGGTCCCATGAGCTTGTCATTATCTAATAATGACCGGAGCGACAAGGTAGTGGCCATAGCTGTATAAAGAAAAATGAGACCTCTATTAGTACATAAATTAATACTAAAGACTTGAACTTTAGTCTAAAGTTTTTCTCAATATTTTTACGAACTGGTAGCCTCATCCTCCAATTCGAGGAATTACTTTAATTCCTTAATGGGTACTAGAATCCACACAGACTACACACGAGCCCAACTTTAGTTGATCAACCCATGTACATCTATGGGTAGGTTCTTAACCAGTTGTTTCTCTAAATAACTTTTAGTAATTGATTTTGCCCCAGAGCCTAATCAGTAGGCTTTGGCCTCCACTGAAAAGATCTGGTTAGGTCCAACCATTAACATGACTTAATTTAGTGAATCGGACCAATAAATGATCAGGCCCGACTTTGGCCGGCCAACCTAACCACCATCAGAAAGACTCAATCAAATTATCATATTATGAATAATAATTCCATTAGCCAATGAGCACCAGACCTTTGGGCCTCCAATGATCATTGAACTAATGGACTCATTATCACTCACTTAATGGGAGGCTATGACTTAGTTATCATTATAACTTAATCATTTTAGGGACCTAATAATTTTGAGAATTTTATTAAAGAATAGTAAAGAAGATATCATCCAGCCAATTTCAATCCTCCCACTGACTTCACCAAGTCAGATTAAAAAAAGATTTAATTAAAGCTGGCATTAGGAGCACCTAAATCAGTCACACTGATTTACCTAATGACATGGGTGAGCTCTAATCACCAAGTGATCTAATCAAAATCTAACTTACCAGATTGGCCAGGTAAGTGAGATCAGTGGTGGGGATTTGCCATTAACTCGTCAATGATCGAATCAATGCGAGTAGCTTCTGCTTAAGAACCACTGGTCAAATCTGCCGAACTTACCTTAGACACCAACCGGTTCATTAGTTTTAATTTTGATCAACTTAGTAAATAGGGCTCCACCGCGTAGCCATGAATTAAGTCCATCTTGGTCTAGTTAAAGACATGGACCCATTCAACTACAACTATTGAAGTTGAGTCTAGAGTATCCTTGACCTAATCTAATTCAACTTTTGATTAGATTTGACCAATTACTCCATTTAGTCTATTTTTTTAAGCTAACCTTAGGTCTAACCTAATAATGGACCTAACTCATCTAACCCATTGACCCACAAGTTTATGCGATTGTCTTAGGTCTTAATTCACAATTCTAGACCTACTAGACATCACTTAATTCTTCTAATTAAGTACTTGGACTGATGGGTCAGGGTTTGGCATTTCGAAAATAAATTTTCAAATTTTGAAAGATTTTATTTTCTGTTCACCAAATGTGTCGACTCATTTCACAAACGGATCAGTACATTTCATAAACAGCAATCTCATTGCTCATTTCATAACAGAAAATAACTCAAAATAACTCATAATTTTTTTTTTTTATTTTTTAGATCTAATCTAACACATTCATGATAAATTTCTTAATTAAGTCCTTTCGCTGCTTCATCGGTATAGGATATAATTGTATCGGCACCTCTACCGCCATAGGAGACCCCATCGAATGGAAAGAGAGGGCCTTTAAACCCTACTTTTCTCCTATGACCGGACGGCCATGGTAACCAACCCAATTAGATTACTTGCTACTTGGATCAAATATATCTAAATATACCAATTTCAAAATTTAAATTTTGAATTTCAAATTTCAAATTTCAAATTTTAAATTTTAAATTTGAGATTTCAACCAAATTTTGAATTTTGAATTTCCAATCTTTGAATTTTAAATTTTGAATTTTGAATTTCAAATTTTGAATTTCAAATTTCAAATTTTAAATTTCAAATTTGAGATTTCAACCAAATTTCAAATTTTAAAATTTTTGAATTTCAAATTTTAAATTTTGAATTTCAAATTTAAACTTATAGATTACACCTTAATCTACGCATGCATATGTATATCATATTCTAGAACCATGCTCTGATACCATTTGTAGCGAAAATTTAGTGTAGAAAAAAAATGATAATTTTAAATCTTTTTCAAAAATTATTATTTTATAATAGAATTATTAATTAATCTCATTAATTAATACTAATTTACCCTACACTAGGATCTAAATATGATACAACAGCATGTATTTAAATTTGAAATTTAAATTTGAATCAGTAAACCTTTTACAGTACTGTGTTCAGAACATATCACCTTTTGCAGGTAGTCGATCACCATAATCTGATCACCGTCGGGGGGCTCTGATCATCACGTCACAGCCACACAAATGTCTGGCTTCTGCGGATCATCCACACGAAGCTCCCGTCTGATCAGCTCCTCACGAATGCTAGTTCGTGATTTCACCCTTTTGATGGCAGATGTTGATCGAACTCCTTCGATCAATGTGTGCTGACTTTTTGGATGCTTCAGATCATTTGCATGATTGCTTGAGAGGCTGATGGATCTCTCCCTGAAATTTGGTGGACTCACGACACTCGTGGCACACCAATCTCACTTCCCAAACCCTAGGTAGAAACCTTAGGGTACACACTAGAAACCCCTGCGCTCAATTTTCTTTCTTTTCTTTCTTTTTCTTTCGAAAGGTTTTGGACCTTCACCTTGTGCACAAACTTTTCTCACGCCCCAAAGTTTCTCTCCTAAAATTTTTATGCACGTCTCACCTTTCTCCTCTTTTTAAAACATCATCGAACGTGTCTTATCCGCGTGAGAGGATAAAGATAAGTGGTTGCACATTTGAATTCAAATCAAATTTGAATTTAAATGCAAAACCAACTCATCCCTATCCACTTGTGTGTGAGAAGAGAAGGGGCGTGAGTTGATTTGTGCATGGAGAGTTTACACGAAAAATATTTTCTCGTGTAAAATATGGGGCGCACAAGATAAGACCATGGCACATGGATTAGTTGGTTGCTCATTCAAATTCAAACTTTCTTTTGAATTTGAATGGCCAACCAACTTATTTTTATCCAGATATTTGGTGCACAAGGATGGGCGTGGGATGGCTTCTGCGTGGAGAAAATTCACGAGAAGTTGCTTCTCGTGAATTTAAATATGCACAGAAGAAGTGAGATGGAGTAGGGAGAAAAGTCAAGGTGGTTTGAACCTAATTGAGCCAACCTAATCTAAATAGGTTAAGCACAATTAGAATAAATTAAATTCAACTTAATTAGGCTTAATGAGGCTCAATAAAATCTTAATCAAATCAGAAATTTACTAAATCTAACCCCTGATCAAATCAGGGACTAAACCACCTTAGCGATTAGGTCAACATTTAACCTAATCGGGTCAATCCAAACTGAATCCAATTCAATTAGACTTGATCCAAAAATAATTACTCAATCAAATTGAGTTAATTAGCGATCAAATCACTAATTAAACTTTTCATAAATATTGAGTCCAAATTCGATGGGCAATCAGGCATCAGAGACCATCGATATGAAACCCTGATCAAAGAGTTCAAATTTCAAATTCAAAATTTAAAATTTAAAATTTTGACCCCGGTACCCAAAATGTGTGGAACTCATGATCAGAGAATTCTAATTCTCAATCATAGAGTCCCAGACACATAAGACTCATAATCAGCCATCTGATCAGAAAGGAACCACTAATGTGTGTGACCCCGCAGGTTCGAACCTAAGCCGGTAGCACAGGAACCAATTCCTGTACTAATCGAAGTGATCATCTAGCAATGGTATCCGACGATCGGATAGGTCGAATAATCACAATCGCAATATTCAGAACCTACGTGAATATGGTTACCGTATAATTCATCCCTTTTGACCCCTGTATTTAGGATGACTCAGGGTTAAACTGTCAATCATGATGATATCATCCGAATCGTGCTCAACTCAATTAGTCCTGTGACTCCTCACTAGGACTACCCTGGTCAAGATTTTGCTAAATTGAAACACTACTGTACACAACTCCTAAACTGGAGTGGTCAATCCCATCTTGACACACGCACTGACAAGTCAAGTACTTGACTACACCCAGCAGCCTTCCGTCATTGAATTAGAAATTCAGGTAGTCCAGTGCCTAAGTGCAGTGAGTTGCTTGCAAGTCACCGTGGTGGTCTCAGATCGGAGGGACATTTATACCCATATCCCATCGGAGCAAATCTTGACAGCAGAAATTGCTCCAGAGTTGGTCACGTTCAGTACAGATGTACCATTATATCTCACCTGTATGCCATACCAGTGTCTCCACACTCATTGGTTATGAGGACAACCAACCCATATGGCATACAACGACCTATGCTCGATAAACATTGTCGTCCTTGGTAACAACGTATCATTTGGTCGTGAACATGTTTAAGGACTAAGCGACAAATCCTCCTTTGTCGAGTCTAAATAGTCCTAAGGACTTCACCACAACACAGGAGTTCATTAGAAGATGAAATATTTATGATGAAAAAATATCAAAATAATTTTTATTTATTTATAATTCATGTACTAATACAAAAGGAGCACAACCGTCAACAGACTGACGATTGGCTTTGGGACACTATTCCCAACAATAATGACATCTTATTCACCTAACCATCGGCTCCAGGGATGAAAAGTTGAAACTGCTTGGGATACAAAACTACTCCCAGAGCCGTTCGACATTCGATCCCGAAAGTGAAGAGGACTCCACATCTGAACTCGACTGGGACTCATCAGTGGATTCTCCGACCGATCTTCCTGAGAAGGAGAAGCTCTAGCCATGAGAATTACTCTGAAAAAGACAGAAGACTTTAGAAGAAAGAAGAAAGGACTCGAAAGAAAGGTAAAGTTGATCTGAAAGCTAGGAGCGATAACCTTGGATATTGGGGCAACAACCCGGTAGAGTCCCAGCACCACCAAAGATAGTGAAAAGTAAAAATTTGGCTGAAAGCGACCCTATATATAGGATCCCTCAACGGTCGAGATGAGAGCGGTCAAATTGAAGATCCATCAGATGACGATATGTGACAACATCTAGACCGACTATTGGTCGGATGGTTCGATGTACCTGTTCCAAATTGAACCATGTCACCCCTATTCGTATGAACAATTTCGATCCAATAATATCTAGACACGTGGAACAGATCTACTTGTCAAAATCATATCATTTAATGCTGAATTGACTTTCCAAAATGACGTCTGACACTGACAATTGATACCAAATCATTCGATTAGTATAACTAATGACTGTACCTTCTAATATGATAAAATAGCGATCACCCGTATCTCGAAGGAAATAACATCAAAATCGGGGCTCGACGTGATAGAACTTTCTTCATCTAATGTGATAAATCATGTGACAATTTATACATTGGATCACTTTAGACTTGAAAATGGGGGGCAACTGTTGGGATAAACCCATCGATTCGGACTTTGGTCTCCACTAGGGGTGGAAATAGGCTAGGCCAGGCCTGGCTTTGGCTTAAATAGGCCCGGCCTATATTGTAAAATACTAGCCTGAGCCTGGCCTGTTGGACTGGTTCAGGCTTAAAATGAGGCTCGGCCTGGTCTGTTTTGCAAAATAAAAAAGCCTGACCTAGCCTGAAAGCCTATTTAAAAAGACTCTTCCGTCTTCTTTATTCTCGAAAGGACTAAGATAATTGGATATTGATAGGTAAGATTAATAATTAATTAATTATATATATTAATAAAATAATAATTTTTATTAAATTATATATATATATAATTTATACAGACCAGCCTGCAGGCTTTCAGGTCAGGCTTTGGAATTTTAGGCCTGACCTATTTATTTAAACAGGCCTTTTTAAAAGCCTATACTTGGCTTATTTAGATAAATAGATCAGGCCAGGCCAGGCCGACAGCAGGCCAGGCCTAGGCCCCTGACAAGCCGCCTGGCCTATTTCCATCCCTAGTCTCCACGACTCCGACTCGGCAATAGCCAACCGACCGAACCTATGACTTCGACTGATCGACTCCGATTTGGCAATAGCCGACCGACCGAACGCACAACTTCGACGAAACATCGATCGAACTGACGACTCCGACTCTTCATCAACCGATTGAACAAATATCATCGACTTATGACCGACGACCGACGATACAGTAGAATCATCAACTGACGATCGTGCGATATGCAGTTGGCTAATCTGCTCAATATACCTTAACTGTCACGAACGGTTACCGGCCGCACATCACGACGTCATAATTGAAAAATTAATGACCCACTATGTGATTATGGTCCGATAATTTAGCGCCATAAAATATGGGACCATGTCCGACGGTTACAAAAACTTCATCCATAAAAGGAGATAAGAAAAATAGGACTGGTAAGCCATTTTTGGTCAGAACTCTGCTACTCTGAATATTGATATCTACTGTTCACCAACTTCTCTCTCTAACTTAAGCATCAGAGAGTCCCTGTCGGATATAAATCCGGTCAGTGCAGATGTTGTCTTGCAAGTGTTCGTTCTCGATGATAAATGATGGAGAGTTGATCGCAACACAACTTAATAAAGCGATTTTAGCTTAGTATATTAATTAATAGATAATATTTATAATAGATGATGAATCACTTGTCATCTGTCTTCTAAAATTTAAGAACATGATATAAAAGATAATACTAAAATATTTTCTAATAATAGTTGTTTATTATTTCTCATAAACATGCATTGCATGTGTTGATTCCCTAGTATTAACAAATGTAATGGGATCATTTGTTTTGTACACATTGGTGTAGTGTTTGATTAAGAAATTTATTGGCAACCTAAAAGTGTTACAATTCATCATAGTCTCCTCGTTAAACTTAAGCATCATTTTTTTATAAATAAAAATTATAAAAAATTAATTAATTTTTTTATTGATCAATTTATTTATATTTTTATATTTTTTAAAATAAATAAATTAATTTATCATGAATAATATTTATTCATAAAATAAAAAAAAATTATCTATCCAAAAAATAATTAAATTATTTTTTCATCAATTAATAAAAAAATATTAATATTATATCTAAAATATCCATCCTCATTTTTAATACCTCCATTATTCAATATTTAATAACTTAATCAAATTTAAAAAATATAAAAAATATTATAAAAAATATAGATAAATTTTATTAATTAATTTTAAAAAATAATAATATAAAAAATAAATTTTAAATTTTAAAATTATTTTTTTATATATAAAAATATAAAAAAAATTATTTTTTATCTAAATATTATTTTAAAAATATTTATTTAAAAAATATAGATTTTTAGATAAATTTTTTATTTATAAAAAAAAAAGTTTACTAATGGCTTCCGTATGACCGCATCATTATTACTCCTGTTTCTAGAAGCATCGTAGAAGGATCTCAGCCGTTGGATCAGATAGATCGAGAAAGATCCAACGGAATCCGACGCCCCAATCATCACACCGGGCCGCGAACGCAACCACGTTATCATTGGACGTGACACCGACAAGGATGGAACCCACTGAGGCCACCATTATCATTTAAATTCCTAAACTGCCCCTAAGAATCTCGGCAACTACTCCGACGTGGAGAAGCCTTGCGGACGGTTGACGTGAAGAAATTTACTATCCATAAAAAAATAATTATTTTTTTTTTTACTTAACTCGTACTTAAGATTTTTGCACCTGAAACCCTCCAATCTGCTCATTTACATGTCGACCTTCAAGTTTTATATATTTGCATCCTCTTCCCCGAACTTTCCCGACTTTGTTTTCTTCTGATAAACGCCGAACATTCCAAACTTGATGATGAAAATAAGTTAAACTAGGCTGTGCAAAGCTTTGGCAAGTTTTGACTTGGCTTGTTAGTTGTTATGTTGAAGCTATATATTAAAGGTTGAGCCAAGCCTGAGTTTGGGTTACACATTAATATTCATATTAGCTTTGATCCTTGAAGAATTATCCTCACTTTAGTTATCAATTAGATTTTTAACTATTTTCCTTTCTCAAAAAGAATTTTTAACTAATTTAATACATTCGACTTGTTTAAGCTAAACTATTTAGAAAACCAAAATGTGGAAAAACATGTTGAATTTGGCTTGTTTTTAGTTGAACCGACTTGTTCTCATGCTAAACTTACATTGATCTAAAAAAAAGTATGCTTAAAGCTAATATATATTACGGTCTTTAATGATAAACAATCATTCCAAATAGCAATATTTTGAAGTGGGCTCTCATACATTAGAAAAACATAGAGTGCTTTGAAATTGTGAAAATGAAAATAAAGTAAGCCATTTTTGTAAAACCATAAGAGAGAAAGCTAAACTAAAATTAATGCACTAAGCAAAAATAAATTAAAAAAAATTATTAACATACTCATGAAAATGAGTCTTAATACCAATTACTTTTTATATAGCAAAGACTATAATTTTTTGTAAGATGAGACAGCATGAGAAGAGGAAAAAAATATTTTTTAAAAAATTAATAAAAAAGAAAAAATATACTTCTAAGCAAAACATAATTACTCATTATCAAAAAAAAATAATGTCAAAATATGGATGGAAATAAAGAACAGCTAGATCATTTCACTTTGCCCAACCACGAACACAATTTTTAAAGCCATCTTTCATGGTTTAAAGCGATTGACATGCAAAACATGAACATTAGGAGTTAAATATGAATACAATATATGTTAGGGTTCTACATGCAAAACTCTTATAAACATATAAAATAAACTTAAAATTCAGAGTTTTCTAGAAATAAAATAATGGTCTAGAAACACCCTCCGCCTCCGCCTTATCATGATTGAACCGAACAAATAAAAAAGAATGGAGAAAACTCACGGGTAATGTTTTATCCCCAACCACACTCCCAGGGAGTTGATTTGGTCCCGCGCGAAATCTCTCTCTCTCTCTCTCTCTGGCCAGGGAGTCGCGGCTTCTGTGAAAGATCCGAAGTGCATAATTGTGGCTTGTTGCGATATAATCCAAGTCTTATTTTCTGTGCTTCGATTTCATTTCCATCTTGTCCAATCCTCGGGGGTTTCTCCCTTGATTAGGTTTGGGTCTCGGGGCTTCGGAATATAATACAAAGATCGGTTTTTTATTTGGAAAAAGAGTAGTTTGGGCGGTTTCGTTGACCCGGGAAGCATTAAATTCGGCGGGAAGCGGCAGCAGCGACATATGGTGGTCGGCTTTGGAGAAGCCCCCATCTGCTCGTCTTCTATCTCTCTAGCGTTTGCTTGAGATTTTGGGATTCGGCGATCCATCTCCCTTTTCCTTTCTCGCTCTCACAGTTCTCTTCTTTATTTGGAATGCCGTTTGGAAGGGGAAAGGTGTGATCCTTTTGAGTAAAGAGTGTGTTTGGTTGGTTTCCAAGAGGGAATGGAGCTCCGGATCGTGGGGTGGAGGTTCTGAGGCTGTTGCTCTGTTTCTGGGATTGGAGAGTTGGGGATATCTCAGGTGAAACAGAGCTTCTCTCACGTTTTTATACTTGGATTTGTTATGTGTTAACCTCTTCTCATCTGTTTCTATCTGCTTGCTGCCGTGTCTTCTCTAAAGTTCGCAGCTTTTTGGTCGCCCAAGTATGTCGTCGGTTCTGGTAGCTCGGAAGGGGCGCCTTCAGCAGCGTTATGAAGGTCATTTCCGGCTTGTCGCAGGGTATTATGCTTTTTTACCTTGGCTGAGTCCTCTAAAAACATGATTTTTATTTTATTTTTATCAGAATATCTTGGTTTGCATTTGATGCCTATGACCAAACTGTGCTAATGTCTGAAAAACAGGAGAGGTAAATATTTTTCTCTCCACTTGATGTTTGTATAGCAGAATTCCTAAAATAAACAGATGGATATGATGTACATGGTGATGTTAGGACTTAGGAACGAGACCATTTTAATAAGCTAAACTATTCGATCACCTGATGTGTTCGCATGCAAAGATGGCACATCAGACTGCATAAGCCCCAGTACAGGAAGAAGTAATTGGATAGCCAATGACCTCTTGTTAGGTTTTTATATACTGGGGTCTCTGCTGCGATCCCTTTAGAGTGTTACATGACATCTTATGACGTAGTAAATGCTTGGGAGGGATTCATATTTGTGTTCTATTGGACGGAAATTTTAGCCATGATCATATCTAACTAGAAGCCGCTTAGGTATCGGTGTAGGAAAAGTTAGCTTGATGCCTGAGTAGGAATTTAATGGCGTCTTTTATCTCAACTAGTGGTGCCAAATAGCTGCAATTAAATAGATATTCTTGATCCGTTGACTATAGCAAGTATGCGGGATACTGTTTTTTGGTTGTGGATCAGGCGGACTATGTTATAAGGTGGTGTTTTATACCATATAAATTGTCAATCTAAGCTTTAGAGAACATATGACTTATCTTGGATCTTCTAGTATAATTGTCCAAAATTTAATTTTCTTATTCATTTTCTTAACTTTGTTTCATGTGGTGGAAACAGATGCATTCCTTATAGACTCAAGGCAGACACAGATTCTCACAGTGGCAATTTGATAGATAGGCTGGAAGTTCTCATGATTTCTTCACCAAATCGAGATGATCTTGTCTTCCCAAAGGTGCAACTTCCTGTTCCGTTTGCTTCTAGAGTTTGATCTTGAAAGTATACTAATTTTCTCCGGCAAAGTTTAAGAGTTGATGATTTTTTGGCCATCAGGGTGGATGGGAGAATGATGAGACTGCAGATGAAGCAGCATGCCGTGAAGCTTGGGAGGAAGCAGGTGTGAGGGGGATTATCAGTGTAAGTATTTAATCTAAATTTATTGCTTGAGGACATGGGGTGGTTGGTTTTATTAGAGTTACTGTAGCTTTCTTTGGTTGAATTTCTTTCCCCATTTACATGTGAAAACATATCTGATTTGTGTGTATCATGAGTGATTTTAATTTCCTCCTGACCAAGAGGAAAAATCAGATAGGTTGGTAAATGCGTTGTATCTAAGTGAATGATGGTCCTGATGAAATGAATCTTTGAACTCAATTGATCAAAAATAAAAATTATCATAGAAAAGTCTCAAGTGTTATGGCAAGGGCTATTAGAATACTATGTGAGAAGGTTGTTCCATATACTCTAAAATATGAGCTGACACTTAGAATTTCTTAATTATAAAGTTTAAATATTACTTCTTGTTGGTTTTGATTTTAAGTTCACATTTGCAGCATGAGTTTTATTATTTCTCTATGGTGATGCAAACAGTAGGAGAGCCTTGCTGATGGTACTATGAAATATATGGTCCATTGCTCCTTTGCTGCATTTAGTTTCTATATCTAGGGTCTGATTTGCAATTTTCTAAAGAAAAAGAGTGGGTGATCTTCCTCGGTAGGAGGATTAACATCCAAATCACTTGTTCAATTTTTTGGATTTTCGTTTAGAAAGCCAGAGTTTTCATTTGACACATACAACATGCTTGTGAACCTCGTGGTGCTCATCACTCTTATATTAAACAAATTATATTATTTCCAGCTTCAATAATCCATTCCTTGATCATTTTCTTTAACACTTTAAGTGAATTGGATATAATTGATCTGCCACCTTACCCAACTGATATGCACGTGATCTGTCTGTTGCTTGCCTATCTCTTGTACTGCTCGATCTGTTCAGTGGTGATGCTTGTATTACTTGAGCAAGTTAACTGCTCGGGTTTATATAATTGTAAAAATAGTCTGATTTTTCTAAATTCTAGTGCTTTACTCTCTTCTGAAAGCATCTTGTAAGTTTAGAAATGGGGGAAGCACATTATGGTCATTAAAAAGATGTACTTCATGTTGGTGGAACTGCTCATGCTTTTGTTGTTGTTGTAACAATATTATGCTTTGGACCTACCAACCAAGAAAGTCAAGTGAAAACTTCACAGGTTGACTTTTCTTCAATCTTTTGATGAGGTGGAGCTGCAAATATGCCTATGTACTCTAGTCTGGTGCCAAAATAAGGACACAAGAAGGAGGGAGGGGAAAAGTTTTCCTTAATCTACTTTGGTTTCATTACATTAGAAGCTCATTAGCACATCAATTGAGTAACTTGGACAGATGAATAGGGTAACTACAGAGTCATAATGTCATTCTTCATAGCATTTGCTTTCTGATATTCAAGGGTCTTTTTCTCCTACTGATCCTCGATTCATGTCGGGTTCAATCCCCCATTACCACAATTTCCTTTTCTTTTTTTACAAAAAAAAAAGAAAAAAAAGAAAAAAAAAAAAAAAGAAGCTAAAAGCTAGTTGCTAAAAGTTAGTTATGTTCCTAGTTTGCTCCTTCCAGGACCCCAGATTGTTAACATCATAACTGGGGAATGTAAGTTCCTATCTGCTACTGATCCTCCTGTTAAAAATATTTTATTAATATCCAAATATTGGTCTAGGATCATGTTTTATTAATTTATCTTCTGAATGCTGGTAAAACCATCCTGTTAACAATTCAACCAAAACTTCACGTCTTTTTTTATCATGCTTATTTTATCTCTTTTAGAAGGAGACCCTTTTTTGCGCTTGATATATATTATAAAAGGTTTTAAACCAAATCTGGTTTAAAAGGTTTGAATGCTCGTTGCTCTTGTTTTTATAATTGCTGAGAGCAATTATGCTTGATATATATTATAAATCTAACTTGTTTGCCATTAGTTGAAGCATTGCGATGACCATTGTCCTTTCTTGTCTTCAGGAAACTTATCTAGATTTTTGGATTTTTAGAAGCAAGAGCACACAGAATAGTTGCAGCCCTGAAGGGGCCTGCAAAGGCTACATTTTTGCCTTGAAGGTCACTGAGGAGCTTCAGTGCTGGCCTGAACAGGCGAGCCACAAGAGGCAATGGGTCAGTATCTCATTGCACTCCAACTATATGGTACACAAACCAGGTGCATCATTTGAGAAATCACAGGCCCCCTACTAACATTGCTATTCTTAAATCAGGTACAAGTGATGGAGGCATTTAAACTTTGTCGGTATGAATGGATGCGTGAAGCTCTTCGAAAATTCATACAACTAATGTCAGTCCAAACCATGCCACCTGCTCTCGAGTTACCTATGCCACCTGCTCTCGAGTTAGCGGAACCAAAAAAATCCAGCTTCAACGACAATGTAATGTTAGTAGGGATGCGAGTTGCTTGTCCTACAAGTTCTTGGTGAGAATGAGGCTCGTTTTGTTTAAAAAATTGTTGTGTGGAGTCCCAATCGCAGGCATTACTTTTAATGGGCAATTTGGCATTGGTCTGCTGTCAGGGTGAGTCCCAATCATGGCAACATTTTGATCAATCCAATGGCTGCCATTGGGGTTTCGGAATCCATGCTGGTTGTCAGTGTAGAATATGTTACTCATGTTGTAATTCTGCTGTAATGAGAATGGATCTGTTTTCATCAACTGGGAATCAATGTGTACAGTACTTTATATTTTGTCACTGGCCTGATTATAGTTAATGTTTCATGTATCAATGCTGGTGATGTACTTAAATAACTATGGCTGCTTGCTACCACATGCACACGCATGTGCGCACGTGTGCCCACACACACACACACAAAAAAATGGTAATCTAGCCTTTGAATGATGGACAGCTTCCGAATTGAATCTATTTCCTAAACTCATCCTTTCTTCTCAATTGGAGATGAAGTGTCTAACCAAGAAGTTTATTTGTTTCTCACGTTCTAAATTTGACCATAAGTTTGGTGGTCCTGGAACTGGTGGAGGGGGTCCAGAGATCTAGAATTCTGAAAAGGAAATGTTATCAAAAAGTCTTAGAGGGCATTTACACAATTAGAATCTCAGAGAGATATAAGAAAATAAAATACAACACTATTTATACTTTCGCATGGTGATCATGCAACGGTAATAAATAATAAATAAAAAAAAAAAAAAAGAAAACTGCATCATTAACCGTTCCATGAGTCAGCTGTTACTTGTTCATGAATTGAATTAAAGATTCTTGGTAAGCTTTGACTGACTGGAAATAATCCAAAGAATCATGAAGACAGGAAAAACAAATATGAACAATTCGAGAAATTTTCCATGGTTGAAACAATTTTTTATTATGCTTGTAGTTCTGTGCAACCTTCTCAAATTCTGCGGCCTCTCTCTCTCTCTCTCCCCCCCTCCTCTGCAACCTTCCATCTGCTTCTCTCTGGCTGCCTTGCATTTTCTTTTTTGTTGTCTCTTCTCTTCATTTTCCTTTTAATCCTTGTTTTCTTTAGTTTTTTTGGTAGTATTTTACATTTTCTTAACTAAATCTATGTAATTCCTCCCTTCTGATCAAAAAGAGGGGAAAAAAAGAAACATTATCTAAAAGCATGGTCATACCCATGACCAACAGGTATATTTTCTGAACAATGGTGTCCCTGTCAACCATACCATCCAACATTTAGACTTACTGGTAATAATCTAGAAGCACTTATTTTATCATAACTCTGCAATCAGAATCAGAGAGAAGCATCTAACCGCCAAAAGAATAATCACAAAGAAGCACATGTTTTGGTGTGTTAACTTGGAGCACCATACTCTTAACCACCCCTTCTTGATTTAAAATATTTGGTACTCACATGTGGCTATAACATTATTGTGGTACAAGAATCTCATTGCGTCTCTATGAGATTGTCTTCAAAATTTGTATCTGACATGTGGTTTACAGTCAATAGATGGTGGGGTTGCTTTAGTATTTCCAAGACATAATTAGTTTAGTTGGGTCATTGTCTGCCAGAATATGGTAGGTGTGTCCCTCTTTTGTTTGGAGAAGGTTCCCAAGTACAAGTCTTGCAAAATGCGCCCCCCCCCCCCAAGCTGTTTAACTTGGATAATTGTGGCACCATTTTTTGAAATGAGTGATCATTCTCAATCATTTTTAAAAAAAAAAAAAGGGAAAGGAAAAGGAAAATTTTAGATTATGGTGAATGGTGGAGATTATCAATCGAATATTCCATCACGAATTTTATCGATGGAGCATGATGAAGTTGTCTATAAAAAAGTGGATACTGAAGCTCTTGTTAACAGATATGTTTAGGTATGTATCTAGTGCTTCTATGCTTGGTTGCATCACTAGCAGCACAATGGAACAGGATAAGTTCTTTTGCATGAAAGACAAATGGATGGCTGATCACACCTCAGGACAATTTTGAGATGAGTGATCATGCATGATGGCACATATTCATATCTAATTGAAGCATGATCGGATGGTTGTGCATGCCTGAAAGACCTAACCAAAACCCCTGCACTACACTGGTTTTCAGTTTCAGCTTTGGTATTAATCATAGCTCATAAAAGTCCAACCTAGTTTGCGAGCTTCCAAGTACATATACTGTCATAGCCCAAGCTCAAGCTAGATTAACAGACCCAAGCCCAAAACAAAAAAAAAAAAAAGAAAAAAAAAATAGAGGAAACCGGGAAGAAGACTCCCGATAGGAGTCTTCTTCTCCGGCGAAATCCGGGCGAGACCGGGACTCCTAGGACCCCTCGGAGTCCTAGGGCCCCCTATAAGAATACCCTTCTTCCTTGAGACCGGACATCGGCCTCTTCCCTCTCTCCTTCTCTCCGATTTTTCCGAAATAGAGCCGCGGACACCACCTTGTCTTCGCCGTGACTGCTCTCCGACGAAGTCACCGGAGGTCAAGATAAGCCTTCCTCCTTTTCCTCCCTTCCTTCCTCTTCCTTCCGTGCTCCTGTGCGGCGCTGCCGGCGACGAGAGTCGCCGATTTCCGGTCGGGGAAAGAGACCTCTGTTTTGGTCTCTTTCTCGTGGATTTTTCCGGCACCGGCGATCGAAATCGATCGCCGGCCATACTCCTCCGTGACCGGGGGAGTGGCCCCCGTCGGCCGCTGGCCTCTGCCGCGGCGGCCATGGCCCGAACGGTCGGTCAAGGCCGGAGGATGCCGGTCCCCTGTTCCGGCATGGGAAGAACCAAGAAAAAGAAGAAAAGAAGAAAAAAGAAGAAAAAGAAAAAGAAGAAAAAGAAAAGAGAAAGAAGGAAAAAGAGAAAAAGAAAAGGAAAGAAAAAAAAAAAAGAAGAAAAAGAAGAAAAAGAAAAGAAAAGAAAAGAAAAAAAATAATAATAATAATAAATATATATATATATATATATAAGTAAGTAAATAAATAAATAAATAAATAAATAAATAATTAAAAATGATGAGAGAGAGAGTTTCTCTCTCTTCTTTCAGTCTGAACCCTGACTTTCTCTCTCTGGAATTGGACTTTCTCTCTCTACTTTCTCTCTCTAAAATTTTCTCTCTCTAGCTTGTTTCTCTCTCTCTTGATGGATTTCTCTCTCTAAAGTTATCCTTCTAAGATTAGCATAGGGGAAGGCTTTATCTGATGATTCTGATCGAGTTTAGAGACGAGTCTGATTTTAAGCGAGATTTTAATTTTGAAATTTGTTAGATTTAATTTTGAATTAGATTAATGTAAAAATATAATTTTGGATAATAGGCGCGGAAGAATCTACTAGAAGTTAGTCGATCTATTCGTTCAGTGCTCCGTGAAAGGTAAGTAATGAATCATCTTCTCGAGATATTCCATATTTATTCTGAAAATAAATAATTATTCTCTGAAATTATGAATGATTTATGAAATTATGTTTTTAAAGAAAAGTGCTTTTGAAATGTTATGGTATATCGATTTATGCACATGTTTAGTGAAAGATTATGATATATATTGTGGTACAAAGTGTTTTGATACAGATCGGATTTATGCTCTCAGCCTAACTATGTTTCAGTGGGCCCCGCCAATAGGGATTATACGTTGGTATTTGTGGACCCTGCCAGTGGGGGTTGTGCGCTGGTGTTTGTGGACCCTGCCAGTGGGGGTTGTGCGCTGGTATTTGTGGACCCTGCCAGTGGGGGTTGTGCGTTGGTATTCTGTGGACCCCACCAATGGGAGTTAAACGTTGGTCATAGTCAAAGCTGTTGAGTTACGAGTGTTTTAAATCGAATCGGATTTATGATTATATTATATGTGAATATTTAAAAATATTTGATTTGTATTAAATCAGCATAAAATATACTCTTATGTTTATTTGCAGCATTATTCTTGAAAATTATATAATATCTGAAATATCTGGTAGAGATACTTGTTACTTACTGGGCTGTCTAGCTCATTACCTTTCTTTCTATTTTTCAGATTCAGATAATTAATTTCAAGCGTGGGAAGAAATATTGGGACAGAGCTTTTAGAAGCGAGATTAGCATTGTCAACTTCATTGAATTTAGATCTATTATTTTATTGTTAGCAAAAATTTTATTGGATGTAAGACATTTGATTTAATTACTTAAATTATAGTTGAATAATAATTATTTGAATTTATTCCACTGTGATGCATTGATATCGTGATGAGATGCCTTGCATGCTTATGGAGAGAGTTCTTCATGAGTATGCGGCGGTTGCCGCGACCCTCGATTCACAAATCTCGGATCGGGGGCGTGACATATACTCCATCCAAGTGAGTTTTTAACTGTATCAACGGACCAAATCCATTGCATTCCCTCTGGCTTCTCATAAAGCTATGCACAAAACTAATGTCTAATGGTCTAATGGGATATAATACTTCCACTGATGCCACATTGTTGTGATAAATGCCTGAGTCTCCGAATCCAATTGTCCATGGAAAAATTGGTAGAAATGATGCATTGATCAAAGGAGCAGAACTTGTTAGAGGGCAAAGTTGTCTACTTTTCCAAATTGATGGACTCTATTTGAAACAAGGTCATGAATAGGTAAGGCATGAACCTAATTCACTGAACAAAAATTTTTGTAATACAGTCTGGTAAAGTACTGAAAGATGAGCAGATTATGAATGTAATATAAATGTTCATTACTTCATTCAATTAAGGATTACATGTATAAGTCTCCTAACCATCTGAAAAACAATATTTGGTATATTTATCTCATACATCTTGATGAATCCAAACCATTTTGTCGACGAGCTTTATATAAATTTAAAACAAAATTTGGCATTATGATGGCAACGATGATGATGATGATTGTAAACTTTCTCATCCTACAGCATGTGAATTCAGTCCATTATGTAAGAACCACTAGCAAATAACAACATATCCAAAACCAAACCAAGTGTTTAAAAACTAGGTAAATGTTGCATGACCAAAAAAAAATTAAATACAAGCATTCAGATCTGGTCTGGAATGCTTAAGTGAAAACCTCCAACTGGACTGAATCAGGTTCTGCCAAAAGTTGAAGTCAATCCAAGCCTGTCTGTTCATAACAAGTCAAGAAGGTAAGTTTAGGCGCAGGCTGGCTCAGTGAATGTGGAAGAACAAATAGATCACTTCTGTACATGGGCGCTTTGGGCTCAAAGCACTAGGGTTACAGCGATGGTTGTGCTGGCCTGGTTGGATGCTGAACCATTTATTTCTACGGGGAAATATGGGAGGGAAAGGTCCAGTCCTTTTGCTGACAGCAATAAATAAACTTTGTGACTTGATCCGAGGAAAGAGAAGAGAACCCTTTGCCTTGGGAGAAGAAAGGTTCGACCAATCAACCAACCTAAACTCCGGAAGACCCTCTTCACGCAGTGACCATAACTTTATTTTCCTTCTGTTTTTAAAGGAAACCAAGAGGCAGCAACAACAAGTATCCACTTAAGTCTTCCTTGAAGCACTACAAGCGTGGAAAATGGCACTTGCTATGGACTGTAGGTTTGTACCATCCTTATATATCTAGAATTTCCCTTCAAATGAGTGGCCTTCAAATGAACTCATTAGTCAGCAATTTTTTGTTTATAGCCCATGAGAGGGGCCACTAGCTAGCAACTAGCATCTACTGTTTACTACTGACATTCCATTGTGCACGCTAACCATGGAGCCTTTTGCTCTTATAGTGGTTTGCACTTTTTGACTCCCCCTCATCACAAGCAC
Source organism: Elaeis guineensis (assembly GCF_000442705.2). NCBI lineage: Eukaryota > Viridiplantae > Streptophyta > Magnoliopsida > Arecales > Arecaceae > Elaeis > Elaeis guineensis. Next base: position 96,714,827 of record NC_026001.2, read on the forward strand.
ATCTTTTCATATCATGTTCTACAGGAGCCTAGGAAATGAAGCCTTATGGGATATTGTGAAGGTCCATCACACCAGCTTTCCCACTTGATTGCCCTTTTATAAGGTGTCCTCACCCATGTTTAGTCCATGCAGTTTTAAGTTGGTGTGGGGCTTTAAGAGACAAGTTGGTATTCTTTCTAGCATTGTGTTGCAATTTTTGAACCCAACGGGTAGAGCATACTCTTGCTCTGCTAGTGGCAAACAGCTAGAAATTGGGCGTGTAATTTAAAAACTAATGCTGAAACCAGTCAAATTTGATTATGGATTGTGGCATCTGAGTAACAACTGAATTGCATATTTCTTTTTAGTGTGTTGCATGAACTTTGAATTCACTTACTGGGTGTAGTTCCTTGATTGCTGACAACATGATAATCAATGGTGGACTGTCTTAAGTTTATAACCTAGGCTCATTTAGAGGCAAGATTGAGTGCTTGCTTAAGTCAGTGGTAGAAGTCAAACCAAGAGGTAGGATTTTTAAGATAACTGGGTGTAAAAGTTTGAATGGGATCATTTGAAGCTTCATCTTGTAAAACTCATTTGAAGTTTGTCAAGTGGCATCTTGCCTCCCCTTCAACCCCAAAAAAAAAAAAAAAAAAAAAAAAAAGAAACACTTATATGAAGTTCAACTCAAGGATCATATCTAGTAACTCTTCAGATGTGTTGAAAGCCATATCCATGGAAGTCTTTGGTAAGGTACTTTTTTGAAGTTCCATTTTTTCAGTTCAAAAAGGCAAACTAAAGTGATTCATTTATAGCCCTTGTGAAACACAACTAGATAAATTTTTACAGCAAAAAAAAAAAAGAAAAAGTGCAACTAGATTCTTGAACCTCAATAAGCCCATGCCAAATCCAGGTAATGCAAAATTAAAAAAGCAGACACTGGCTTACTTTATCATGAAGAATAATTAACATGTATGGCATAATATAAATATTTTTTTGAAAAAAACGGCAGGTACATTGGAGTGCAAGCTCGAGGGTTACAGGTCCACTAAATTTACCTATTGCATTCAAATTTAGAGTGGTTATAACTGTTGGACCTTTCTTTTTCTTTTGTCATTTTTCTTGAGAGCGATTCATGAGAGTTCATGTTCAGAGAGTAAAATATACATGTTCTCCAACATAGGCATGCGTGCAACCTATAGATACAATCAAGGATATTTGTCCCATCTCGTATGGCCTGATTTAGATAAGACATAGCAGCTCCCTGATTCAATGGAACTTAACTTAGATTCTGCTAATATCTCAGTACTGTTCTTATGCTTAACAAACAGTCGTAAAATACTTATAATAGTACTCCTTTGAGAATAGAAACCAACAATATATGGTACTAAATGACAATGTAGTGCATGTTATGGGATCTTGCGGTCCACGTGTCTGCGCAATGTGCTGCGAGTACGCTGCACTCGACCATGCTCGCATCTTTTCATGCATGTTTTATTTAATCAACATGTAGCTCTCAATGGGCCTAACTTAGCCTATCCTATGCTCCAAAACTTACTTGAAGATGATATATACAGATATGTGAAATAAGCCTTTTGCTGGAGCAAAAGGACAAGGTTTGTAGGTCATGCACTGATCTACTTAAAATTTTAATCTGCTACTGTTAAGCATGGGATGCGAGGATGGCTCATCTCTTGTCTTGCCTTAGATATGCCTCTGCAAGTTGTTTGGATTTGTTAGGATTTACTACAATCAGCACAGTACTAGTATGATTTGTTTATTAGAAAACCAAGTGAGGGCAGTCACAAGTCTACAGGCACCATATCCCACCCAAACATGCATTTGAGGATAGTATTATGGATTAGTGGATCGATATGAAGCTCTGACATCATTCTCTATTCAGACACTATTCCAATTCTAACTTTCCATGGAACTTTTTGGAGTGAATCCAAGGTTTCACATCAAATGATGATAATATCTTAGGATGCTTGAATGAGATTGTCTTCTGGCTTTTCTTCCTCGTTTTTTTGGCAATGTGTTAGGAGTTTTGGTAGGGCTTTTCCAAAGAAAATCCTAGGTGCCTAATTATCTTTCCATCTCCATCTTGATGACATAGAATTGTTCTACTTTAGTAGCTTTCATTCTTGAGAGAGAGAGAGAGAGAGAGAGACGACAAGAAGGGTACTTGAACATCCATGGAGAGGAGAGGGTTGAGTATTCCTAGCCAAACAGTTCATTATAGTTTCATCTTCTCTTTAATTTGGTACTATGACCATCTCGTGTCTTAGGAACAATTTGGTGTCCTAACAATTTTGATGAATTCTTGGTTTTAACTCATAAGCTCAGGTAGGGTTCATGAGGCAACCTGTTGAGATTGGAAACCATGTTTTGCTTGAGCTAGACTCCTGAAGTATACAGCAACTCTAGCTATTATATGACCGCTACTATAGACATTTTGTTGTAGTGACATCTCAGATACTACGGTGATGACTAATATCACAGGGTTAGTTATAAAGAATAAGCTAAATACATGGGAGGTCCCTAATAAAAAAAGGCTAGAACTCTCTTTTACATTGACCACCTCCTTATAAACTGCCATCATATGGAGTATATATGGAGAATGGCCCTTGAAGTCTTCCAATATTCATCAAGTCTGTTTTGGTCCTGTTAGAGAACCAAAGGGCATTTAAAGAACTGCAATAGCTCTTTGGATTCTCTTCTTAATACAATTTCCTGGTTCATTTGGATGGAAAGAAACCATAGAAATTTTTGTTGAAGTAAATAAACCATAAAATTTTCCTTAGTAAATCTGCTCCTCCACATCACACACACAAGAGAAGAAAATTTTCTTGTTCTTATCCTGGAGCACAGTAGTTCCTTAGACATGTTTCTGACTTTAACCTCCTCTGTAATAATTTATCCTCTCTCTCCTCAATGGAAACACCATCTCTGATGTATCTTTGTTGCTGGTCGTCTGAGTCATCCATTAGGCAACTTCAAATCAGGTGGTGCATTTGCTCTTCCTTTTCTCGAAAAGAAATAATAAAATAATAATAATAATAAGATAGGGGGACCAATGTTAAGTGACAATATTTTAGGCTAGTTGTTAGAGTTGTTTTCAAGTGTCACCAGCCCAATCTAGATTCAGTGTAACCAGAATAAAATGGAGATTTTCCTTCATCTCTCATGTCCCACGTTAATAGAATAATATGAACAGTTTCCTATTGAGCATACCATGTGATTTCTAGTCCTCACTCTCCCCAAGTCAAACCATTAGGGCATTCATGGGAGACCATCTGATAAACATTGATGAGGATGCCTCAAGACAATTCCAATTACTGGGTTTTGGATAGAGGGTCACGAGACTTGAACAATAGGCTTAGATAATAGAGGCATCGCCAATCTACTAAATCCAAATTCCAATGGAAAAAATTCATTTATTCACATAGTCATTCATTTAGGTTCTCTTGACCAAAGAATATCACGAGCCTAATTCAATATCACTACACATTTGATAAGATTTTTGGATTAGTCCTAACTTTATTACAAGATGAGGAAACATTTAACTAGATGAGGTTAGCTGCAGCCGGTGCCTCTTTTTTCTTTCTGAATAGAATCTTGCTTGTGTTTTGTGTGATGTAATATATTGCCTCATTTGACATTGCTGTAAAATATAGTAAAGCTTTTATCTGTAAAAATTTGGATAGGAAAGCATTTGCTTGTAGAGTTTTTAATAAAAAAATATTTGCTATTTAGTAACTATATTTCTAAAGTACTATGAAACTTTAATATCTATTTGGTCATTAAACTGAGAACATAATTATAGTATTGGGATATGATTATAAAGGTCATTACATAGTACTTTCAATTGTTTAACTATTTATGCTATCAAAAATCATTATTATAAAGTATTCTTAATTTATAAACATTATATTGATAGTTAACCTAAATAATATAACAAATACTAAAATTCTAAATTTATTATAAAAATATAATAATTCTAACTTGTATAATTATATTATCATAATATTATTATTATAATGTAATATGCTATTATTATTTTAGTATATCAAAGTATAATATTATAATATTATTATGATGTAATAATATTAAATTATTATAATATGATCATTATACTATAATGATGATGATGATGATATAGTATTGTATTATTGTACTATCAAAAATTGCTATTATAAAGTATTGTAAACGTAAGTTATTTTTAAAAATTTTGTTGCCAAGATTTGAATCCTAGAGCTTTTGCCCAAAACTCTAAATTGGAGTTTTTTTTCCTAGTAGATCTTTTTCAACACTTGGAGGAGCCAGAAAGTTCATTCAAAATTCTTACAAAATACCTTAAAATTATCAAAAAGAGCTCATGGCCTTATGCAAGATGTTTTTTAGCCTCGAAAAGCAATGCCAGATCACCTCTGGTTTTCACCTCTTATTAGACTGCTACTACGCAAGGAAAATCTGGAACTTTTTCACCAGTTTTTGGATGTCCATATTCTATCTGCTCTATGTTTCTTGGATAAGGATTCATGTTCCTAAATATCTACAGCATGGATGGACTCCATTATCTATGGCAATCTGGTGGAATATCAGGATAAAGAAACTCAAAGGATCTTCCAATCCAAAAGCTGGGAGTCTTCATTGTCTCTTATGGGAAAGATTGGTGCTCTGTTGCAAACCCATCAATGTCCTCTAAGCTGCATCCTTTCGTGTTTGCTTGTTCCTTGGAACTTCTCTGCCTACTTTCTTCTGTTGAACTCTTGTATTCATTTCTCAATTTCATTAAATTAGTAAGTATGGGCTAACAGATTTGAAATATTTACCGAAGACTACTTGGTCTCAAGTTAAGACAAAAGACAAGCTAGATGACTCAGTTTGGAAGATTTTTTCAATCAAAAAAAAAAAAAAAAAAAAGTCTGGAGAGACTTCATAGGATAAGTAAGAACCTGATATTGAAAATTTAGGGAATTTTATGACATTCTCAGAATGCAGAGAAGAGTCTTCATGCCTTCAGCTCTGGTCATCACAACTTGAATATAGAGACATTACATAATTAGTTCAATTATAGCTAGGTTAATCACCTAGATAGAATGAAAAGCAGCGCGAGCAAATCCAGAAATTTTTGGTCTGGATATATAGAGGCTCATGGCATTTGGATTTGTTCACAATTGCAAGATTATGTCACCAAAGGAATTGTAAATCCCTAATCTCATTAGGTTTTTACACCTTCTCTGCAGCACCAGGATCTAAATGCCCTTTTTGTTGTATATTATTAGTTAGATTACCAAGAAATGATGGAACCATCTCCTTGGATTCCATGGTAAACTTTATCAAAGGCAGTGTATTGTCTTTGATTAATGCATCTGTGATTAGGCAAAGCACCATATTGCTTTTGTCAGAAAGCTTCTAAAAGGCTATATTGATTAAGGACATGAGCTTATAGTGACAAGAACCCTTAAAACAAAAGATTTGGCTGCTGTTTATTAGAGCTCTTCTACTCTAGTGGATTTGTGGTATAGGGGATGAAAGTTTCTAGTGCCTAGTCGTTGTTTCACTATATACAATACTTGCACATGTTCCCCCCTCACATGCAGCCCAACATTTCTTTTGACTCATTCAGGGTTCTATGGGCCTCACAAACAAATATACAACTGGGAAAAAAAAAACCTACAAACACCCATGAGATTGAAAAGATAAAAGGGAGCCATTGGCTTTAAAAAGGTGATGGCTTGTGGAACCGATCATTGATTTGGCTCAAATTGGAAGCACATGGATAGGCAATGATAGTCCTTTCATACCTTGGTTTTAAAAACTTATGCATCCGATTCAGAACATGATCTGCATTCGAGCTCCTGTAAAATATTCTAGTGTACCTAACCTCTTAATTATTTGAAAATTACCAAGCTCTTGGGACCTCAGACTTCACCTTGCATGGTTGGTAATATGAGTGTGTTAAGTCAAAAGGCGAACAATAATCCATTGTTAGATTCCCACTTTAGTGATTAATATGGAATTGTATATGACTTGATAGATGGTGAACACAATTGATAAACAAATCAATCTTTTCAATGTATCTAGTCAGTGTTGATCTAAAATTCTGAAGTACACCAAGATTTAGTATTGAGAGGATAATTTTATGTGACATTGATTAGGTTTTAAGAACCTTCATCGGCCAACTTCTGTGGTGGACCACATGAGATCACTCTTTTCAATGGCGAAGAGGAGTCACAATAAGTCGCTATATTAGAATATTTTGTAAATCTATTATATAGTTTTAAAGTGACTACTTGGATGTAACATGTTGATACTCATCATGGTTTTGCATGTTTCTTAAGAAAAGGCAGCCCCTTTTGCACCATTCAACTTACTTCTCCAAATAAGCAAGGCCATAAAACATCAAATACTATTGAAATTAAGCATAGGAAACCACCTCAGTTTCTTCATAAGTTTTATTTTCTTAACAAAAAATGGTGGAAGGAAGATACTTCAAGCCTGTGGAAAGCAAGACCAACTATAATATGGAAATGTCTAGATGATGTTAAAGGGCAATAATTATCAAAGAGGTAGATAATTCAAAAGAAAATCTTGGAGATTATAAATAAAATGAAAAACTTAAAAGGAAAGAGAACATTTGAAAGCTGCAGGGAAATCTCATGCATAGGAGTAAACAAATTTAGGTAGAGAACAATAAAGGTGATCGTATTTTCCCGTGGATGCAATGAAATCTATGATTAGTTTCTGATCCAACTTTGGACTATTTTAGTTTTACTCTATCATATCTGTGTTAGCCCTTTTTCTTGTATAATTTAATTGTCTATGAGGAAGAAGTACTTTTAAATTCGAATATTTAAGGTAAGGCATCTGAAGGGAAGAGATGGCACATGCTAATCATTTCTGTGAAGCCCTCTAATCATGTGATTACATTTGTTTTGTGAGAACCTCTCCTCATCATTAGAAACTTATTCCATCAGAGAATAATCATCAGAGAATTTTTTTTTTTATAAAAAAATCTCCTGGGCTACTCATTAGCTTTTGACATGCACTTTTTGGTTCAACCATCGATTTGTTATGACAGCTTTCAGGTAGAAACTAAGCATATGGATGAATGTCTTCAAATGCCATTCATGAATCAAGATTTGGACCATAAAGGGGAAAAGATAGAAACTAAGCATCAGCTCATGTTTGTTGGTGAAATCAGACCGCAACTTAGGTGTTTAACCACATGAATAATGTTATGGCTGCAAAAAAATTGATTAGTAAAAGGCACCTAATGCAAATATAGATGCATGAAAACCATTTTTTTTTTTTACCTTCAAATCGAAAATTTACATCAGTTGTTCAAGTTTCCTTTGATCTTTAATGCTCCTGTTTATTGATCACAACTGCACACTTTGCCCCTAAACATATGCATTCAATTCTTGCATCTAGGCTATTGACTTTTCCTTGCAAACTATGAGGTCTCAATTTTGCTCTATGGACCAATTTCTTTGTCAACTTAATGATTCTGACTTCAATTTTCTTTCTTTCTTTGTTTTTTTTTTTTTTCTTGTAGAAAACTTAGACAAATTTCAAGTTTTCCACCTAACTGATGCGGTTCTTTGTTAGCAGGAGATCATTGCTGCGCACCATGACAAGGTTCTTCAGGATTTCTTGGCATATGAAGCTAATTGTTGGGTGCTCTCAAATCCATTTTTAAGGCGGATACCTTAAGAGTCTTCCTCATCATGACATACTAACATTAGCTCAATACAATACCCATAGTTGTTACCTTGGAGGCATGGAGATATCCACGTGGCCTCCTTCCACCAGTCCAAATCATTAGCTTGACCACTGCTGGACTCCACATAGAATCAAACCACAAATCCACGGACTAAATTGCCATCATAAATTTTCTCAATGGCAATCACAGTAAAATCTCAAAGGAATATCACTCTATCTATCTCTCCTCCTTATATAAACGCCCCCATGCTGCACCACTCCAACCACCCTAAACTCCAACTCTCTCTCTCTCTCTGTATATTTCTATTTACTACTTACTCGAATGGACTTCTCCTATTTCTTCTCCTCCTCCTCTTCTTCTTCTTCTACTACTTCACCAATCTCCAACGTTCCTCAAGATAAGAAACCGAAGCGCAAATCACCACAGAAGCAACAAGATAACAGCAGCAATGGCACGGGTGGCAGCACGAGATATCTCGGAGTGCGGCGTCGCCCATGGGGGCGATATGCGGCGGAGATACGTGACCCGGCGACCAAAGAGCGCCACTGGCTTGGCACGTTCGATACCGCCGAGGAGGCCGCCGTCGCATACGACCGCGCCGCCCGCACCCTCCGCGGCCCCCGCGCCCGCACCAACTTTGCCTATCCCGACCTCCCACCTGGCTCCTCCCTCACTCCCTTCCTCTCCCCTGACCTCCAACAACACAACCTTCTCCTCCCCTTCTACACCTCGTCAACCACTCATGACTCCCCTCGACCCCCCGCGGTCCCCTTACCCCACCACCAACCTTTTGCCGGCCATGAAGCCATGAATGCTGCTGGAATCCACCAACCGGATCAGCTCTACTATTCTTCTTCTTCTTCTTCTTCTTCTTCGCTGTTAACTCCTCTCACACCCTCTCCAACGCCAATGGCTTCGCTGAAGGCGATGCCATCGGAGTCGGATGCTCCGCTGGTGGAGTGCTCCAACGCTGGGCTGGCGGAGGAGGTGGCGGCGGCGATGTGGTGCGACGTGGGGGAGTTCAACGCATGCGGCTCGCCGGTGCCGGCGAGTGGTGGCTGTGGAGGGATGTTCTTCGAGGAGGGGTACGTGCACAGCCCATTGTTCGGGCCGATGCCGGCGGTGGACGACGCTGCGGCGCCGCCGGGGCTCGCCGACGGGTTCCAGCTGGGGGGCTCCTCCTCCTCCTCTTGGGGATCCTCCTCCTCCTCTTACTTCTTTTGAGTTTTTGACCTTGACTTTTCTTCTTTGAGCGTGCGGGCGCCCGCATGGACGTGGCGTGGGGTTGTGCGGGGTTGTTTGGCTCTTGGGTTTGCGTTGGGCTTCAAGGTTTTTCTTTTTCCCTACCCTTCTGTTTCTAACCTTTTTGAGCTTTATTTCTCTTGCTGTTGTGTGTTTATGTTACGACACAAGGTTTCCTCTTTGTGATGAAGTGGACATAAAAAAAAAAAAAAAAAAAAAAAAATTATATAAATTGTCGGCTTAGAACACTGGGTCGTTTTGGGGTGTGATCAAGTGCGTGGAGCCAAACAGCAGACATGAAAAAGATACGAGTGGAAGAAGACATGCAAGTGTAGCTCACGTGGGTGGTGGAAGCACTCCACATGGCATTTTTTTGGAGGAAACATCTCCATGTGATATTTAGGCGGAACGTTGTGTTTGATTGCTAACGGGCCAAAAAATAGTTGGCTGTTACATGAGCTAGAGATGGTAATCATTGCTTGGAGGTGCATAGAGCAAAAGCAATCGCATTTTGTAGCTTGTGACACATCAACCTGGTCAGTTCTGATGTTTTTAGACCATTTTTATTTCTTTGGTAGCCAGTGTTTATTGGATCATCCAATCCAATGATCTAATGCAGCACTAGTAGCACACCATGCATGATGTGTTGAGCCGACTCCAGTCGTCTCCCTTTTCTTTTCGAGCTAACAAATCTAAGCTCTAAGTATTATAATTATCCCGGATAAAATACTTATTAAAATACACCATCTAAGACTTAAATTTAGAATCTTTGGTTGCTAAATCTCAATTCACGTCGGAGGAGACAACTCAAACCATGATTTATCTGCAATTCAAAAGGCTATGTGTATTCATGCAGCTGTTGTAAACATAGTATTTTCCTAATTCCTGTGGTACCTGGGAAGCAGCTGGAATGGGTGCTCTTGTACCATCTTTTCTTGAATCAGCACTTGAAAGATTCAATATGCTTTCCATGCCATCATTAATTTCAACAGGTCCAGACCATCAGTCTCAGCCCGTTACTTTTTGGAACAGCCCGTTTGACAAATAAGTTAGGCCTACGATTGGGCCTAACACTCCACTTAACTGAGCCGTGTAATCTTTACACAACCGTTGGCTGATGCCAACGGGTAGATATAGACCTATATATGCGTGCAGATTCGTTACAATGGGTTCAGAATATGGTCGAATGCACCATCCAAGACTAGAATCCAAAATATTTGATTACCAGGCAAGGGAGTGTGAGCATTACTAGAAATATCATTAATATCGGGTTCATATCAGTGCTAGAAAATAAAAAATTACGATCACAATGTGACATGTTGACTGCTCACCAACTGTATATGGTTTGACAACTGATGAAACTTGTTTAAACGATCAGGATGCAATTATGAGAAGAAAGGATTAATTTTTTTGGTGCGGCTAATATAAAGAACAAGCTTTTTCTTTGTTTTCCTTGTGGTGTACGAGCCAAGTGTCAGGTGATCGCTTGCGGGATGGGTTGAAATTTACTTCGCTCCTAAGATGCCCGCTGCAAGCGAATAAAGCAAAATTGCCTTTTTTTTTTTTTTTTTTTTTTTTTTTTCCCGAAGGGGATGAACGTACGACTGTTATTTCTAGTTACAGTGCAATATAACCAGCCCCATTGTTCGCACTTTTGGAATGCCTACGTATGGTCTTTGGGTACTGGATGTGACAGCAGCATTGCAAGTCATGTCTTCACTTGCCGGAAAAGATCGAAATCCTGAAGAACGTGACAGCAGAGGGAACACAGTTGTTCATCAGATACTGGAACCCCCATTCCGGCGTCAACGTCGTGAGAGGAGCAGGTTGTCGTTGAGCTCCAGGCCATGGGGAATTACCAGATTGCAGCCGCTCCCGAAAGGAAGAAAGAGAACACGAAGGACAAAGGCATCCGTAAATATACAGCCAGTTGGTTCAGGCAAAGTCCAAGTATCGATCGAGTGTGTAGAAGACAACTCGAAGGCAAAAAGACCCCAGTGAACGACATATATTCATGACTGACTGCATGCATGCATGCATGAAATGGTCATACCAGTCATCCTCTTTTCAGGCACTGGTTCTTCCCCTTGCCTCCTCCTCTTAATTGTTTTCGAGCTCATCTCCCGGGCACTCCAGCCCATGAGGTGGCTTGCCAGCCCATGCTCGATCACCCCTGCCTTTGGCAACCTCCTCTTCCCCCCTTTGCTATTGGCTGCCATCTGAGCGTTTGCAATACCAGACCACCAGCCGGACAATATTCCTACTTCCTGCTGGCATCGCAAGCCCGAATGCCCGCCACCGCCTCAGCCTGCCCAGCCACCCCGAAGACGTCCCACCCACCATCTCGTAAAGCAATATTATCTACTGCAGTTATTCCGCCACAGCTGCCACCACCACTAACCCAACCTTTGGTTGACTCCGCAACGGGAACCAACAGAGCCTGGACCACAGACCGGCGAGCCTACCAAACAACCATCCTCACCTTTACAACATGGATCCAGGTACTCCCTGCAAGTCTGCAACCTTTCCAACAGAAAACGAGCAACAGATCTGTTGCGGCCAATCTCTTCATCATCTAATCATCAGGAACGGACACCTGTAAGAGATGTCTCCGATAAAAATCTCCGATTCTTAAGTCAGAGAGGAGACTAGGCAACAGTGAAAAAAACTAGAGGCTCAGGTTGAGAAAGCTTAAGAGGGCTCAGCTTGAGAAAGCTTAAGAGAACTGAGAAAGCTTACCAAAACTGTTGCTTTATTCCGTTTTATAGTAGAATGCAGTATAATCCCGTCATTAATAATGCAGACAACTGGGGAGTTATCGAATCGTCGGGGGCTATCAAATCATTGTGGATTGTCAAGTCATCAGAATTAACCTATGTTCTTGACGGGACAATATCCCATGACGGTCGTACAGCATATCTTTGGCAGGACAACAGCTCATAACGGTTGTACGGCATTTGGATGGGCTGGCCGACTATATGTCGGTATTTGGTTGCCGGGACGTCGGATGATGACTCGAAAACATCGTCGGCTGATTTAGTGCCTTGTGAAAATCGGACGTCGGCCATCACCCCCGACAGTGAGTCGGTGATATGGGTTCGGCCGCTCGGTCGGTTGGAAACAGTATTGGTCTGTTTGACCGACATATTTTTGATCGGATATTGTCGACGGTCATTGTCGGAGTCATCTATCCGTCCGATGGGTAGAGTCGGACGTCGATAGGATGTCCGAGAATAAGTCGGCGTATAAGTGTCAGTCGGTATATCCCAATAAGATCAATGACAGGTGGCAAGAAGGAAGCCAGAGGAGCAACAAACACAAAGACGAGGCTAATGGCCACAGTGGTGCGCAGCGACTCGATCATCTTTGACAGCATCTGCACCCAGCACAACCCCGGTGTGCACATCGCCCTCGGCAGCCACTGCAACCCCCAGACAACCAGCTCCTCCATCCGAAGGGTCCGGTCCATTCACCTCCTCAATGAGGCTCCTCTTATACTAGCAGTAGCCATTTCACCTTGAAATGAACTCTCTGAGGTCCCTATGCTGCCTGCCTCTCATTGCCCCTCCAATACTTACTCGTCGCTATTATTTATTATTCATGTTAACATAATCATGTTGCCTTGATGGCTCATTGCTAGCTGCTGGTGTGAGATTATCCTACCTAAATAAATGACACCAGCGGCTCTTCTTCGGATAAACAAATGATATTAATTTATCTCCTAGATAAATAATATTCATGCAGTTGTTTAGACAAACCAATGGTTGCACTCCATGATAAAGATTTGCTATCAGCAAGTTGAGATGAATGAATTGGAAAGAATCATAAATGCTTAAACTTTACGTCGGTAGAGCACCAATGCATTTAAGAGTGTGACAGCCCAGTTCGGGCCCGGTCCACTTGACCGGGCCAACTGGGGCTAGGCCTGCCACGGCCCGCATAGGGAGGAAGGGGTCTTCCGTTCCTCTTCTCTAATTCTTCTTAGAAGAATTGGAGTCCCAGGGATTTGGGATTCCATGGCTCCTCTATAAAAAAAAAAAAAAAACCCTTCCCTCCACAATCCTCCATCGACGAGAACGCCTCTCCTTCCTCTCTCTTTCTCTTTCGGTCATACTCCCAACCCCGGGCTTAAATATCGAGAGTATGAGTAGCCACCGCATACCTATACGAAATCATCCCTATAAGCATGTAAGGCATTCACCTATCAATGAATTAATATAACCTGCAGTTTATACCATTCACAAGTAGAAAACAGTAATATCATAGTAACCAACTATTCACCAACATCTTTTATATATATATATATATATATATATATATATATATATATATATATATATATATATATATATAGCTACATTAACAAACATATAAAACTGAAATTTTTCACCTAAATACTTTCAATTCAAAACTCTTAGCGGTAGTTTTATTACACAACCTAAAAAACCCCATAATATACATATAGTTAAATAACTGATTTTACAAGCTACCAAAAACGGCCTTGCCTTTCACTAATCCCCAAAAATATCAGTCCAACTAACCTATGAAACCTGGATATGAAACAACAAAAAAAGATTATGAGCTTCCTCGCTTAGTAAGTAATAAATATATTTATCCAAGTTATTTATGTTAACGTGCAATGTAAATGCATCATATTATATAGAATTTCAATCTGATCATATATCAATTTAAGCAATTAATGATATTAAAAATGTGCTTTATGTTTATTTTTCTAAAACATAAAAATTAGTAAGTAGTATAAAAATCCATCATATCTATATATTCTAATTTCATATTACTATACCTAAACACAAATACCTATTTTTTTTTGCTCTCAGCCTTTACTAAAGTGCCGCAATTGCTCCTGTAGCAAGAGATCTCAAAAACACTACAAGAAATCTGTTATTTAGCGATGAAATTTTAGCGACATAAATATTTTTCATCGTAAATAAGTATGTTTTTACAACGAAAAAAAATTCGTTATCAAAAATTAAGTATTTACGATGAAAAAAATTTTTGTCGCAAAATATTAAATCTTTTACGATGAAATTGTAATTTTCGTTGCTAGAAGTAAATTTGTAGCAAGAGATCTCAAAAATACTACAAGAAATCTGTTATTTAGCGATGAAATTTTAGCGACATAAATATTTTTCATCGTAAATAAGTATGTTTTTGCAACGAAAAAAAATTTAGTTGCCATAAATTAAGTATTTGTGATGAAAAAAATTTTCGTCGCAAAATATTAAATCTTTTGCGATGAAGTTGTAATTTTCGTTGCTAGAAGTAAATTTTTAACAATAAAATTTTTTTTTGTCACTAGAGTTTTGATTTTTTTTGTGATGAAATAAATTTTTCATCATCAGAAATAAAATTATTTGTGACGAAAAAAATTTCATCGCTAAAAATTAAATTATTTGCGATGAAATAATTTTCGTTGTAAAAAATATAGTTTTTGCGACAAAATTTTTTATATTTGGTGACGAAATTTTTTCGTCGCTAAATATTATTTTGTTGAAAAAAAATTGAATCTTTTGTGATAAAATTTTAATTTTTGTTGCTAGAAGTATATTTTTAACGATAAAATATTTTTTCGTTGCTAGAGTTTTATTTTTTTGCAACGAAATAAATTTTTCATCATCAAAAAGAAATTATTTACGATGAAATAAAGTTTTCATCGCTAAAAATTATCATTTGCGATGAAAAAATTTTTATTGCAAAAAAATATAGTTTTTACGACAAAACTTTTATATTTGGCGACGAAATTATTTCGTCGCTAAAGATTGTTTAGTTGGAAAAAAAAATTGTTTTAAGGCAAAATTTTGTCCCAAAACGTGAGTCTCTCTCTCGCTATCCCATGCCGCCGACATGCCGCTCCCTCCCCGGTTGAGCTCGGTCCTCCCTCTCCGGTCGAGCGCGCCACTGGCCAGGTTGAAGCCCTCCCCAGTCGGCGTCCTCCCTCCACGCCACCGTGCCGGCCGTCGCTCGTCTCTCTCTCGCTCTCTCATGCCGTCGCCATCGGTCCTCTTCCTCCCTCCCCGATCGAGCTCGATGATGGCCGTCGTCCTCCCTCCCCAGTCGAGCGCACCATCGATCGAGTTGAAGCCCTCCCCGATCGGCATCCTCCCTCCATGCTACCATGCCGACTGAGTCGCCCATCTCTCGCTCTCTCACGCCGTTGCCACTGGTCCTCTTCCTCCCTCCCCGGTCGAGCTCAGCATCGACCGTCGTCCTCCCTCCCCGGTCGAGCGCGTCACCGACCAGATTGAAGCCATCCACACCACCGCACCGTCCGAATCGAGGCCACTGCCGTCGTCCTCCCTCCATGCCACCGCACCGATCGAATTGAGGCCACCACCATCATCCTCCATCTGCCACCGCCATCGCCTTCCTCTCCAATTTCTCCCTCTCCCTCCCTCACTTTCTCTCTCTCTCCCTCTCTTTCTCTCTCTCTCCCTCTCTTACAGTTGTTCCTTTCCTTAGGGCCGTCGCCATCACCGCGCCGCTGCCGCCGTCGCCGTCGTCCCTCTTTGAAGTCCATCGGACCGCGATCTCTCAGATATATACGACTCTCTGGCTCTTTCTGGCTATGTCTCTCTCTGGCTCTCTCTCTCTCACAGTCCACCTGTAGGTCACCGCCGTCGCCGTCGCCGCACAGCCGCCGGCATCCGCTTATCTCGGTACCCATCTCTCTCTCTGTGTGGGATTCATGGGAGGATTGGAAGATTAGGCCAAAAAATTTAATTTTTTTTTATTTTTATAATTTTTTAAATTTTTGTTCTCCCTTTTTAATTGATTTTAGTTGTTAGGCATGATTATTTGTTGTTCTACTCTGAAGCATAGTTCATGATCTGAAAATAGTTTAAAAATAATAATAATTATAATAATAATATATTAATTATAGTATAACAAATTTATAAACATTAGAATTTTCATTTGAGGATAGCGTGCATGAACTAATATTTATTTTTTAATGAAAAAAATTATTAGTGATGTACCCACAATCCTCGAATTGTTCTTGTGGACAGTTTGGGCACGTGAGTGAATTTTATGTTGCATAGCATGTGCTTCTACATCAGAGAGTTTTATCGGTATTTTCAATCATATTTTTTGGATATATAGTACAATTTTAGTGTTTGTGTATCTGAAAAACTACGCCGAAATGCTGTCGAAATTTTTTTAGTATAGAAAACATATATTACAATATTAAATTCTTACGTTCTTAAATGGGATAGGACTATCACCCTATAGATAGGGGATATAAGGCATTAGTCAACTATTATTACATAAGATTGATTGTCTAGTTTGCATCATAAACACGGAGGCATGGATCGTGGTTGGATGTCATTGCACGATAAGTTATATTTCGAGTATATTGCGGGTGTGACATCTTTCATGAATGTGGCGTCCAATCACATTAGAGAAGATGGAAAAGCTCGTTGTCCATGTCATCGATGTAGGAATTTATTTTGATGTATCCTATCGGATATTCAAAATTATTTATACGAACACGGTATAGATGTGACTTACGAGAGATAGACTTATCATGGTAAAGATTTGCCAACTACTCGAGCATGTTGCCTAGGAGTCCCACAAATCCATCGTCCGTAGATGGATCATCCAATCATGAAAGGCAAACACCTGGTGTAGAAGATAGAGAAATTTTGGAGGATCTCCATCCAGAGTTATTTGAAGCAAATGTGGAAGCGGAAGCAGAACATCAGCATCCCATTTCGAGACAAGAAGCTGAAGAAGACAGTAACATGCTTGTGAATGATAGATTCGAGCGTCTGTTAAAAAATGCGCAAAGTAACGTTTATCCTAGTTGTAAAAAGTACTCTCTGTTGTCTGCCGTACTAAAGTTATTACATATGAAGATACTGGGTAAGTGGTCAAATAACTCGTTTAATTGATTGCTTAAATTTTTGAAGGACCTACTGCCTGAGGGAGAGTTACTTCCGTCAAGTCATTATGAAGTCAAAAAATTATTGAAAGGACTCGGGTTGTGAGTCGATGACTTGGGCCTATACTGTGAAAAGATACATGCATGTCCGAATGATTATTCTGTTTCGAAAGGACAAAAAAGATCTACAAGCATGTCTGATTTGTCATTCAAGTAGATGGAAAGAAAATTATGATAAAAAAAAAAAAGAAAAAAAAATACCGTGCAAGATTTTGCGGTACTTTTTGACTACACCACGATTGCATCGATTGTTTATGTCAAGGCATACTGCCTGTTGGTGCAGAATTTCGCCGACGCCGGAGAAGCTGGAGTTAAGGGGATCGCGTCTGCCACCGGGACTTGTAAGGAAAGTCTAAACCGGAGTTGGGGGTGCTCCGGCAAGACCCTCCGACGCTCAAGTCAGTACTCTGTCTCAACAGAAATGGAGCACTCGAATGAGATTTTAGCAGAGTTTCGAGATAGAGTTTAGAGCTTAGAGAAGAATGTATCTGAGGTCCCTTTTTATAGATGGAGAGCATAACTGATTGACAGCGACGTCTGTAACTGCCTGGTAGTGCACCGTTCGGGGCCACGCGGAGTTTGTTACGGAGAGTAGTAGCGTTAGGGGGCCGTTCAGGATCAGTGGAGTTTGTTATGGAGAGTGGAGTGGTGTTCGTTATCGCGATTCGCCAGAGAGTGGTGGAGCCACGTGGAATCTGTTACAGAGAGTCGAGTGGGGTAGTGGCCATTGTCGCGACTTGCCAGAGAGTTCGAGCCTGACGGCTGAAGCTTGGCTGGGACATCTGATGGAGCAGAATGGCTCTCTGTCTCAGCAATTAAGAGAAGCTCAGATGTTTTCGAGGTTGCTGACGAGTCCACTGTTGTCGGATGCCTTGGACGCTGATGCTGCAGGCGAAAGTCATCTGCTGTAGAAGCTTGGATGGAGACTTTCTGTTGGAGAAGTTCGGTAAAAGTTCGATTGCTAGAGAAGTCCTCTGAAATTTGCCTGATGTGGAAGCTCGTCTGAAGATTATCCACCAGAGAGGTCTGATTTCATGAGGAATCCGACAGAGGGTCGTCCGACAGTGGAGTTCGGATGGCACTGTGGAGGTTTGTCCGCTGGAGGAGTCTTGAGGATACTGGGGAAGGTCGAACGTTGTAGGAGTCCGGGCTTCAATTCTGTTGTAGAAGTTCGGACGGAGTCCAGCTCTTGTAGGAGTCTGGATGAAGTCCGCTTATTGTAGAAGCTCGAACGAAGACCGGCTGCCATGGAAGCTCGGATGGAGACTTCTTATTGTAGAAGTCCCGCTACTGGAGAAGCTCGATCATTGATAAAGTCTGGAAGAAGTTCGGAGTAGAGATTCGTCTAGTGGAGCCCGTCCGTTGTAGAAGTTCGTCTGTGATCCATCCACTGTAGAAGTTTGGATGGAGTCCGTCTCTTGTAGGAGCTCGGATGAAGTCCGCTTGCAATAGAAGTTTAGAGTAGAGTCGATCGTGGCTGGAAGAAGTCTGGAAGAGATTCGGAGAATAGTCGATCACTGTAGAAAACCAGCTGATAGTGAAGCTCAGAGAGTGTTTGGAGCAGTCCGGGAAATGAATGGAGGAGCTCATTATTGGAGAAGTCCGGATGGTATTATAGAAGCTCGGACAGTCGGGGGAGTTCAGAAAGACACCGCATAAGATCGGAAACCAGAAGAGCCCTGGGAGGGTCGGCCTTTCACGAACTTCAGCTGGGGGTATTTTATACCCAACACCAGTCCCCCTACTTTCGAGTTTGGGTTCCGAATGAAGGAAGTACAGAAAAATTTTCACAGCCGAAGTTGCCTCCCTCGATTTTTGTACTCGATTGTTTCCAGATATTTTGGTGTTTGGTGCACTGGTGCTAGTCTTTTCAAATCGAGGCGATCCGAAAATTTTTTTTCAGAATTTCCACTAGAGCATTGCTCTAAATACGGCGCAATAATGATTCTGTCAATTGTAAGCCATCTTTAGCCACCTACCACGATGAGTGGGCCATGCAATGATTATAGATCGGCCAGAGGAAATCTGTGGTTATTATTGTGCCGGATTTCGTTGCCTACTTAAATCCTCCCCCCTCCTTCAGGGGTTTCACCTTGCCTGAGAATTCTGTTGGAGCCCTTCTTCTTCTTCGAGAACTTCATCTTCCTCCAGCATGTCCCTCTCAATTTTAGGTGCTCTTCGGGTCGATCCCCATCACCCTTGCTGCCATCCGTCATCTTTTGGACTAGCTTAGGTTAGTTCTGGAACCCCTCTCTTTCTTGTTCTTCTTTCGTTTTTTATCCTTCGCGTTATGCTCGTTCGGTTTCTCCGCGAGCGCTTTGTTTCTTATTTTTTCTAATTTTTTCGAGATTTTTTAGGATTTTCTCTTGATTCAAAATGTCCTCCAACACTTCCTCCTATAGCAGTTCTAGAAGTTCGTCCGTTCCAGCTCTCCAACATCTTAGTTCTGTAGATGAACCTCGTCTGATCTTTGTACCAGACACCATTCCTAGCACTCTGACTTCGGACGAACTGTCGCTGATCAGAATTCAGTACGGGGTTCCTCCGGAGTACGAGCTGGAGCTTCCCAGGCCAACTGACCGGGCTAGCGCTCCTCCCCACGGCTGCTTCTGTTTATACCAAGAAGCTTTCCGCATCGGGCTTCGACTTTCACTTCCCCCTTTTTTCGTGGCTCTGTTTCTAAGCTGTGCCAGTCTTCTTTCATTGCAGATATGGATGCAGACGCAGCTTGGACGTTAGCCAAGAGTCTCAAGGCCCACAAGAGGAAAGGCGCCGCAACTTCTGAGTCGGCGAAAAAGGCTAGGGTAGAAGAGACGAGCTCGACCGCGCCTGCCCAGGCGGTCATTGCCGTCGACGCCTCCTCCGATGTCCAGGCCGTAGTCCCCCGAGCCTCTTCAAGAAGCCCCCCGACCAAGGTTCCCGCTCCAGAGGCTCGTCTCGAGGAGGCACCGGAGGCTGAAAGGAGGAGGAGGAAGAAGACGTTGGCCCGCAAAAGCCGCAGCAGCAGGGCTGCCATCGAGGAGGCCGACGGCTCCGAAGAGGACCCGGGGGAGAATCCCTTCAACAATAGGGATTCGATAAAGAGATTGATTGATGGGTGCATCCTGTCCGAGGTCGTCCACAGGATCATCCACGTCGATCCTGAGCAGCGGGTCTGGGACTCTCTGGGATCTTTTCTCGAGGTAGATCAATTTACTTCTTTCTTCTTCTTGCTTCTTTACTCAGCTTATTCCTTAGCTTTTATATTGACTCCTTGGCTGCTCTTGCAAATTGGGCACCAGCTTATCGCCAACATTGAGGCGATGAACAACGCTAAGAAGGAAGCGGCCCAGGTGGAGGAAGGTCGCTTGGCCGAGGCCGCCCGCCTCAAGGAGAAGATCGCCGAGGTCGCGAGTCTCCAAGAGGCGCTGCAGAAGGAGGAACAAACCTCGGCAGATCTAAAGGCTGCCTTGGAGAAGGAAAGAAAGAAGGTCGAGGCCGAGGTCTCCGAGTTGAAGGCGCAGATCCCGATCCTGGTCTCGGAGGCAATGGTCCGGACAGTGGAGGAGTTCAAAACTTCCTCCGAGATGAGGGATCTGAAGGTCCAGTTCAGCCAGGCAGCCTGCATCAAGGGCTTCGAGTTCTGCCAGGAGAAGGTGGTCGAAAAGTTTTTCGAACTGGACCTCAGCTTTCTGGATGAGGCATCTGACGATGAAGCCGGACCTTCTGAAGCCGCTGCCGGTCTTCCTCCAGTCGGAACTTCTTCGACTGCCGCAGCTGCTGCGACCGACCTTCCGAAGGTGCCGAGCTCCTCCACTTCTGCCCCAGAGGTCCGAAACTTCTAATTTTGTTTTTATTTTTGTTGTGACTTTTCCTCATTCTTTTGTACTTAAGAACTATTTAATCAATGAAATCGAATTCTTCTTTACAGAGGGCTCCTTTTTCTTATTCTGCATCCTTTTTCTTCTCTTTTATTTTCTTGCACTGATTTGTGTTGTGACGCTCTTGTCTACCAACAATAGTGCCCTGCTGAAGCTCTTCCCCTACCACAGGGGATCCCTTTGAAGTCGATGATCCGAGATTTGAGAAGGAAAGCTCGTCATTTAATGAAAAAATCAAAGAAGTTGGATGACGAACTTCACCGACTGAGGAAGAGCCATTCGGAAGCCACTGCGGAGGCTACTCGCTTTCGGGACCTCCACAAAAATGGCTTCATAGACTACACCCGAAGGAAGGCTGACTTCATGAAGGAGCTTGAGGAACTCAGAAAATGCGCCAGTGATCGATCTTGGACTCAGGCTTCCAAGATCAGCTCCCTTGAGGTCGAGCTGGCGGCTACACGGGAGAAGATCGGTCAGTTGGAAGGGAGCTCATCCTGGCTCACAACTCAGGCCGACCGCGATCGGGACTGGTCGAAGAAATTTTCCGACCTTCAGAAGCAGCTGCAGGACGCCGAGGCGAACTACAACGCCTATCGAGTCGGCTGGTGCGGGCAAGTAGATGACTGCCGAAGGAGGCTCAAGACGGTGAACGACGAGGTTGCCCGCCTTCAGAGGCAGTTGTCTGAGAGAGTCCAGGCCGTTTCGGTACAAGGCTCCGACGAGCTTCGCTCCTTGAGGGGGACTATGGAAGAACTGTCCATGGCCCTTGGACAGGAGAAGGCCGAACTGCAGCGACTGAAGATTCAGCGGGCCTATGAGCAGCAGGCGGTCAAGGATGCTGAGACGGAGTCCGAAGTTCTGAGGAAGAGGCTTCGGGAGTCGGAGGACGAGAGTCGGCGGTTCTACCAAATATATCGGGAGATGCTGTTAAGAAAGAAAGAACTGAAAGAAGAAGTTGAGAACTTAAAGCAATCCCTGATGATGGCTGGAACCGAGAGTTCGAAGTCGGAAGAAGCGGAGCTTCCTTAGAGCTTTTTTTACCTTTCATTCTTCCATGTATTCTTTTCTTTTCTTGTCATTTTTTTTTACCTTCAAAGGCTTTGTAATGCACACTTTACTAATGAAATGAAAAGGAGTTTTCTCATTACCTTGTCTATCCTTACTTTGAGTTATTGTTTACTGAGCTTCTTTTGTCTTTTGCCTTATTCGATGTCGACGTTGCTTGAAGGTTCCCGATCATTGTCGTATTGATTTGCCCTTTTTATTCATGACCGAAGGTCTTTTCGAGGCCATTCGAGTTTGACGCTTCCTCCTGGTGCTCGAGCTTGGGGGCCCGAACTTCTCGTTACCTTGAGGAAGTCTATTTTCTCCGATCAGTGTTGGGTTCCCCCTTAGAGATTGAGGATTTTTGATAAGAGTCTCCTTCCTCGTTGAGACGAGGTTCCTTGCATCATTGATGTAGTTCATTTTTTCCTTATCTCTGGCGTGGCTCATCGCTTTTTCTTTTTCTCTTCTTTTTTTTTTTTATATTTGGACGAGGGTTTTTCCTCTGCTCCTAACAGGATTGTAGGGGTGTAGAAGAGCCGTTGAGGGGGCTCTTCCCCTCATCCGGTCTTAAACGATCATATCTCTATTTGTGTCAAGATGAGGTTCTCCTCCTGTTCCCGACACAGTCAATTTCAGCTCATATTAGGATGAGATTTTCCTCCTGCTCCTAATAGGACTGCAGGGGCACATAAGGGCCGTTGCAAGGGCCTCTCCCCCCATCCGATCTCTAAATAACCGAACCTTCGACTTTGCTCATGTTAGGACGAGGTTCTCCTCCTGTTCCTAACATGACTGTTGGGGCGCATAAGGATCATTGCAATGGCCTCTCCCCCCATCCGGTCTCTAAATAACCGGACCTTCGACTTTGCTCATGTTAGGACGAAGTTCTCCTCCTGTTCCTAACAGGGCTGTGGGGGGGCATAAAGGCCGTTGCAAGGGCCTCTCCCTCCATCCGATCTCTAAATAATCGGGCATTCGACTTTGCTCATGTTAGGATGAGGTTCTCCTCCTGTTCCTAATATGGCTGTGGGGGTGCATAAGGACCGTTACAAGGGTCTCTCCCCCCATCCGATCTCTAAATAATCGGGCCTTCATTTGTGTCGGGACGAGGTCCTTCTCTTATTCCTGACACGCTTAGTTTCGATTGTCTGAAGGAGTTACTCCCTGTCGTTATAAGCTCATGCCAAAAGAAAAGATATGCAAATATGAAACTTTTATTTAAGGCAAAGTTATTGATAATACACTCGTAGATTTTTTGAGTCCCATGGTCGCGGAAGGTCTGCTCTCCATCGGGGTCCTTCAGAGATGGTGTTGATGATCCTGATTGAAGGTCGATCCTCAGGCTGTTCTTCCCTCCTAGACGGCTCTGATTGTGGTAGGGCCCTCGGCCGATCTTCCCTACCCTCAGGCCGACGTCGGATGAATCTGTCGAGCCGACCTCATCTGATGAGCTCCTCGATCTCGTCTCGGAGCTGAATGCACTCCTCCGTATCGTGGCCGTGGTCACGATGATAGAGGCAGAACTTGTTAGGGTTGCGCTTCCCGGGGTGTGTATGCATCCTTTCCGGCCTTGGCAGCTGCTCCCTGACCTCCATCAGCACTTGGGCTTTTGGAGCATTAAGAGGGACGTAGCTGTGGAACCTTCCTAAGGGAGAGCTCCGCCGAACTCTGCAGTCCGGACTTCTCTGCCTACGAGCCCGGAGAGGAGTGCAGACACGCTTGTGTCCGGAGGGAGTTCGAGAACATGGCCGAGCTTCACTCGGCCCTTTTTCAACTGCGAGCTTGCTGGAGTCACCCGCCTGCCGCTCCTTCGTGGCCTCCTCGTCCTTCAGCTTGAAGGCTTCCTCTGCTCGGGCATATCCTTCGGCCCGAGCCAGCAGATCAGCGAAGTCCCTGGGATACTTCTTTTCCAAAAAAAATAGAAGATCATTCTTTTGAAGACCACTTTTCAGGGCAGCCATTGTAACTGACTGATCCAAGTTCCGGACCTCCAATGCAGTGGCGTTAAAACGGTTAATGTAAGTTCGGATGGATTCTCCCTCCTTCTGCTTGATGTTAATGAGGGACTCCAAACCTCTCTGGGGACGCCAGCTGCTGACGAAATGAGCAACAAACTGGTGGCTCATCTGATCAAAGGAGAAGATAGTACCCGACTTCAGTGCCGAGTACCAATTTCTTGCTGCTCCCTTCAAGGTAGACGAAAAAGCTCGGCACAGGATGGTGTCTGGCACGCCATGGAGCAGCATCATTATCCGGAAGGCCTCCAGGTGGTCAACCAGATCCGAGGTCCCATCATAGCTCTCAAATTGGGGGAGCTTGAAGTTTGGCGGGATTGGTTCCTGTATAATCATTTGAGAGAAAGGAGGATCAGTACAGATATCCTCACCGTAAGCAGGGGGAGCATGATGGAGCTCTTCGATCCGTCGGTTCATCTCCTGAAACTTTTGATCCAGGAGATCCTCTCGACTGCGAGTCTCGAGGATCTTCTGGCAGAACGGAGGTAGGGACCCTCCGGAGATAGAATCGTGATCAGACGGTGGGCTCTCTGCCCTCTGCTTCCCTTTTTCGGGGAAGACAGGGCGACTGGCCCAAGTGGCCCGCCCGATCGTCGGATTCTGGAACTCTGACGATGCTTTTTCCAGCCGCACAGATGCCTGCGGCTGCTGCTGCATGACCTGCACTGCTTCGGTGAGGCCTCTGACCTGCTGAACCAACAAGTCAAACTACTCCATGCCGACTGTCGTTGCCGGAGGAGGAGCCTGAAAAACTGGAGATGCGGTCGGAGCTTGCGGATCTCGCTGAGATCTGGCCGTGGAGGCCATGGATCGCCTGGTGGATGCCTTTCGGAGAGGCATCAGGTGGAGATCTGGCAAAAGAAGAAGAAGATGTTGAAGAAGATGACCGGAGACAGTCCTGTTGAGTACTCCTTTAAGAACAAGGGTCCTGCGAAGACACAGCCCTCCTTCTAGCGTCAATTCTGTTGGTGCAGAATTCTACCGATGTCGGAGAAGCTGGAGTTGAGGGGATTGTGTCCGTCGTCAAAACCTGCAAGAAAAGTCTAAACCGGAGTTGGGGGTGCTCCGGCAAGACCCTCCAACGCTCAAGTCAGTAATCTGCCTCAACAGAAATGGAGCACTCGAGTGAGATTTTAGCAGAGTTTCGAGATAGAGTTTAGAGCTTAGAGCTTAGAGAAGAACGTATCTGGAGGTCCCTTTTTATAGACGGGGAGCGTAACTGATTGACAGCGACATCTGTAACTGCCCGGTAGTAGACCGTTCGGGGCCACATAGAGTTTGTTACGGAGAGTAGTGGCATCAGGGGACCGTTCAGGGCCACGTAGAGTTTATTTTGGAGAGTGGAGTGGTGTCCGTTGTCGCGACTCGCCAGAGAGTGGTGGGGCCACGTGGAATCTGTTACAGAGAGTGGAGTGGGGTAGTGGCCATTGTCGCGACTTGCCAGAGAGTTCGAGCCTGACGGCTGAAGCTTGACTGGGACGTCTGATGAAGCGGAATAGCTCTCTGTCTCAGCAATCTAAGAGAAGCTCGGATGTTTTCGAGGTTGCTGACGAATCCACTATTGTCGGATGCCTTGGGCGTTGATGCTGCAGGCGGAAGTCATCTGCTGTAGAAACTCGAACGGAGACTTTCTGTTGGAGAAGTTCGGTAAGAGTCCGATTGCTAGAGAAGTCCGTCTGAAATTTATCTGATGTGGAAGCTCGTCTGAAGATTATCCGTCGGAGAGGTCCGATTTCATGAGAAATCCGACAGAGAGTCGTCCAACAGTGGAGTTCGGATGGCGCTATGGAGGTTCGTTTGCTGGAGGAGTCTTGAGGACACTGGGGAAGGTCGAACGTTGTAGGAGTCCGGGATTCAATTCTGTTGTAGAAGTTCAGATAAAGTTCGGCTCTTATAGGAGTCTGGATGAAGTCCGCTTATTGTAGAATCTCGGACGAAGATCGACTGCCATGGAAGCTCGAATGGAGACTTCTTATTGTAGAAGTCCTGCTGCTGGAGAAGCTCGATCATTGACGAAGTCCGGAAGAAGTTTGGAGTAGAGATTCGTCTGGTGGAGTCCGTCCGTTGTAGAAGTTCGTTTGTGATCCGTCCACTGTAAAAGTTCGGACGGAGTCCGGCTCTTGTAGGAGCTCGGATGAAGTCCGCTTGCAATAGAAGTTCGGAGTAGAGTCGATCGTGGCTGGAAGAAGTCTGGAAAAGATTCGGAGAATAGTCGATCACTGTAGAAAATCGACTGATAGTGAAGCTCAGAGAGCGTTTGGAGCAGTCCGGTAGATGAATGGAGGAGCTCATTATTGGAGAAGTCCGGATGCTATTATGGAAGCTCGGACAAAGAGTTCAGAAAGACACCGCATAAGATCAGAAGCCAGAAGATCCCTGGGAGGGTCGGCCTTTCACGAACTTCGGCTGGGGGTATTTTATACCCAACACTGCCTGTGACATGCAATGGCATGAGGAAAACAACATCGATGATAATGTCATGAGATATCCATCAGATGGAGATGCGTGGAAACATTTCGATCATGAACATCCATGGTTTACAGCTGATGCATGAAGTATTAGACTAGGGTTGGCAACAGACGGATTTAATCCATATGGTAATCTTAGCACTACATACAGTATGTGGCCTGTTATGATGTTTTCTTATAATTTACCGCCTTGAAGGTGCATGAAATCACCTTTTAATCTGCTGGCTTTGTTGATCCTGAGTCCCCGTGCCCCTAGAAGAGACATAGATATATTTTTAGAGCCGTTGATCGAAGAGTTGCAATACTTGTGGGAAGAAGAGTGCAAAATGTATGATCATATTGTAGAAGGTATCTTTCGCATGCATGCAGCACTGCTTTGGATAATTAACAATTTTTCTGCATATAATGATATTTCTGGGTGGTGTACAAAAGGATATAAAGCATGCCCAACTTGTAATGATGATATTTCATCGGACCATATTCATGGAAAGATTTGTTTCATCGGCCATCGACGTTTCTTGTCAGATGATCATAGATGGAGGAAAAGTCTTAAGTTCAACAGCAAGTATGAACGACGTGCCCAGTCAAGGTTCTGATCTACGGACAATATTTTAAATCAGCTACCTGACTCACAGGATGTCATACTTGATAAGGGTCCGACCAACCAAGTAGACGTGCGAACAAGTATCAAAAATTGAAGAAAAAAGAGCAAGTTGTTCGATCTTCCATATTGAAAAATATTTTTTCTTCAATACAATCTTGATGTCATGCACATTGAAAAGAACATATTTGATAATGTATTTTATACCATTCTCAATATCGAAGGAAGAACGAAGGATACCATGAAGGCTCGTTTTAACTTGGAGGACATGCGGATTAGAAAGGAATTATATTTGATTCGACAAGGGGATAGGCTGGTGAAGCCATTGGCATGTTATGTACTGAACCGAAGAAAGAGAAATCAATTTCTCACATATTTGAGATCAGTAAGATTTCCCAATGGATATGCCTCAAATTTGAAATGGTACATCAAGCCGAAAGATAGGAAGATCATCGGGATGAAAAGTCATGATTGCCATGTGCTTCTACAACATGTGCTCCCAGTTGGTTTACGTGGATTGTTGTTGGATAATGTGTGCGATGCATTTCTTGATCTGAAAACTTATTTTCGGAACTTATGTATGAAAACGTTGAAGTGAAGTCAGATCGACATATTAGAGAAGAAGATTATCATTACTCTCTGTAAGCTCAAGATGATATTCCCTCCCGCTTTCTTTGATATCATAGTGCATCTTTCAGTTCATCTTCCACATGAGGCTACACTGGATGGGCCAGTACATACAAAATGAATGTATCTAATTAAAAGATAATTACATGATATTGTAATATTTATTATTCATTATTGCATTCATTATTATATATGTATATCAATTGATAATTTATTGGATAGGGAGATGCGAGAATACAAGAGTACCATCGCTAACAAAACACGATCCGAAGGTTCAATAGCAGAGGCACACGTTATGAATGAATATCTGACATTCTGCTCTATGTACCTTCAAAGAGTGGAGACCAAATTTACAAGGCCACAATGGAATGTCGATGTTGACGACATTCTGACCGATGGATTGTCTGTGTTCTCCAATGTTGCCCAACCATATGGTAAAAAAGATTTTCAAATATTGACACCACAAGAAATGAACGACATGCATTGGTATGTGCTAAACAATTATGAGAAGATGGAAGCGTACATGATGTGACTATATACATTTAATTTTTTTTTATTGATATATGCATGAATGTACGTACTCATAGACTCTAAATTAAAATATACATGTTATTACTGTATCACTTCAGTAAGCATGAAAGTGAGCTCAGAAGAATCAATCTTACATTAGCAGCGACATGACATAGGAATCAATTCGCATCATGGTTTGATGAATGGCTAAGTTATGTTAATATTCACCATGATTTAAAGGTTCGTTTATATAGTATTTATGTTGTCAAACTTAACATGCTTATTGTTCTTTTAATTATAGATAGCTCAGCTACGTATAGGCAATCCTAACTATATCAGTGACGACTTAGCCATACTTGCATAAAAACTTGACAGATGTGCATCGGTATATTCAGCATGCATAGTCAATGGTGTGCGGTTCTTAACAAAAAATCGCGATCGCGATCGAACCACACAAAATTATGGAATAAGCGTGGAGGGCGAGCACAAGGATAAAATAATAGATTTTTTTAGTGTTCTACATGAGGTTATAGAGCTGAGATATAGTGGTTTTCGATGGGTCATGTTATTCAAGTATCGATGGTATATTTTAGAATGATACAGGCCAATTGTTATAGACCCTCAACTCATCAGTGTCCATACTAGTCACGTGTGGTATGAAAGTGATCCTTATATTTTTGCAAAGCAAGCGAGACTAGTATGGTATATTGATGATACCAAAATGAAAGAGCCTTAGCGAGTTGCAATAAAGACTCAACATAAACATTTGTTCGATCCCGCACTTTTCACGTACCCGAATGATGAAGATCTAGAGAATGAAGTCTGTGCAACTATTGAAAACGAAGCATATCAAATGCAAGCACTAGATAACATATTAGTGCCAGATGACACGATCGACATACGAAATTGCAAAGAGACGACTACGAACCTGAGGATGTTTCTATTGTTGGAACGTCGGTAAGGGCACGGGCACGGGCACGATCCAACAATAATTTGAGATCACAATCACATATAGATGATGATTTCATCAACGACGATGATGATAGCACTTCAGGATTGATGCCTTCTATAAGTCCTGTTGAGGACGACTATATAGACACGAGTTCAGATTCTGAGAATAATAATTAATATGAATAAGTAATTCAATTTATTTTTTTATTACATCATGTAATACTTGAGTTTTTTTTATTATATACTGATTTAAATTATTTTAATCATTGCAGCATTATGGCTGGTCCTGAACATAGACGTTCACGAGATAGACAGCAAGCCCCACTTGATGATACACATCTTCATTTTAGCATTTTGCACGACAAGTCAAAGGATTTAGATGAGACTCAGCTGTTCGAGTCCACAGAGCAGACTAGTGCTCAGCCAGAGCCTGCCCAATCAGAGGTCATGGCACCGCAGCATCATCTCCCTGCAGGTACATCTCTATCAATTTATAAACTATGTACATTTTTTTGTTATATATATCTGTTGGTAGATGATATATGTATATTTCATGAATTTTCATACGCAAGAACACAGCAGCGACGCACAGTGCATGGTCCTAGTAGGGGCCTCATTTTGGAGAAATACATGCATACGCACAATAAAAAATTGAAAGTACAGATATTTTGAGATCATCCGATTGGCACAGAGTCTAGTATAGTCACAAATGAGATCAGTCTGTATATATGGAATCATTTTTTGTGGGCCGTCGAAAGTTTCAAGTATGTAGCCCCTCGATACCGCGATGCCCTAGTCTCTCACATCAAGATAAGAATTAACTTCGAATGTATTGCACATCATTACATGATCCATATTATTTTTTGTTATATGGATAATTCTTTATTATATGAATAATTTTATATATTTGCTTTCTGTTATGATGAATGTTCATATGTATAGGATAATATTGACTTCGAGGATTTCACCGACGAACAAGTGACTGCATGTATTCTCAAAATGACTGCAAATAGATACAAAGATCGGCGATGTAGGCTTCATAAATACTGCAATGAGCTGCAGACGAAGGGGATTGACCCTGTGACCTAGCCTTATAAAAATTAGGCTGGGTCTAATGACGATTGGCGGTGGTTATGCGAGCATTTTGGGAGTGAGGCATTTCAGGTATGTTTGGTGTTTCAAGTTATTTTGATATTATTATATCCTTTATTGGTTATAATTGTATGTATTTTATAGCGACGATCGGAGGCGAATAAAGTGAATAGGAGTAAGATTGATTCTACTCACACTCAAGGAAGTGCCTCTTTTACACAGAAAATGAAGAGGATGGTACGTAACTACATTTGCAATTATACTTTGTAAGTTCTTATTAAATATTTAAATTATTTTGATATTTTTTTTCTTCTTTTTTTTTATTTGAATAGGGACTATCCGAGATCGACGCCTATGGTAAATTCTATCAAAACAAGAGTGGCGAGTTTGTGACTGAGGAGGTGAGGCAGCATCATGTAAGTATCATTATTCTACATTTTGAATGCTTTTAAAGACTTTGAAATAAATTTATGATGTTATTTGATCTATTATGAAGGAAAAAATATTAAAATTGAGAGAGCAGGCGATGAGAGAGGTTGGATTTGACAGCGATGCTGGATCGCAGCAGGTTTGTTCGATGACAGATGATGCGATCCTGGATATCGTCCTCGGGTGACAGTTAGGATCTGGGCATAACATGCGATCAAAGAAATCCCATAGTTCGTCGTCCGATCGATCTAATGATGCCTCAGTGCTAGAGATAGTTAGGATATCGATGAGCATGATGCATGATCAAATTACTTACTGGATGAATCGTAATCAAACGCTCGAGAGGATAGTGACTGCAATGGCAAGATGGCTCGGTATCGATGCCTCCAAGTTAGTACCTCTACAGCCGCATGATGCCATCTCTACATAGCCATCGCAACACACATCAGGCCAGGGATCGACGCCTGGAGGAGGAAACGAGGTCAATGACTCTAATGATACATAGTTTATAGTTTTTTTAAATTTTAAATGATGCATGAACTCATATTTTTATATATGACAATGATGGCTATGAAACTTATTGTTATTTAGAATTGCTATTTAGAATTTGAATATCTTTATTGTATTAATATATTTTTATGTAAAATATATTTGATCTTATGAAAATTTACATTTAAACAGATGCTTTCATGATAAAAAAATAAAAAATATTTTATTTCATCCATAATCTAATTTAGCGATAAAATATTAATTTTATCATAAAAAATAATTAAAAAATTTTGATGATCCTAAAACATTCAAATTTTCACTATATATTACGATGAAATTTTTTATTTCGTCACTAAAATGGTGATGACAAGAATTTTTGTCGCTAAAAATAATTTTTTTCATCGCAAATTTTATTTTTTTCTTTATTTTTCTTTTAGTGATGAATTTTTTTATTGCAAAATTTGTAACAAATTTTTTTCATCAAAAAATTGTGATGAAATTTTTTTTCGTCACAAAAATTGCGATAAAATTTTTTTTTCGTCGCAAAAATTATGATGAAATTTTTTATTTCCTTGCAAAAATTACAATAATTTTTTTTTGTCAAAAATTTAACAACTAAATTTAATATTTCGTCACTAAATTAGCGATGAAATTTATTTTCGTCACTAAATTAGCAACAAAATTTTTTTTTCGTCACTAATTTTTGCGACAAAATGCTATTTTTTATCGTTAAAATTTGAAAAAAATAATAAAAAAAAAATTTTCAAACGAGTAACAATTGATTTTTGATTATGAAAATATTTTTCGTCGTAATTTTAGCGACGAAAGTTTAAGCTCTTACGATAAAAATATTTTGTCGCTAATGCTGTGAACTTTTTCGTTGTCTGATTGACTACTTTTGACGACGAAATAAAATTTTTTCGTCGCTAAGATCTTTTGCTATGAGGCTTTCTCTATAAATTTTTAGCAACGAAAATTTTCGTCGCTCATAATTTTAGTGACGAAAATTTTATCTTTAGCGATGAAAAAATTTCGTTGCAAAAAAATCAGATTTCTTGTAGTGAAAGATCCACGTTTGCCCCCATGGTAAGGATCTCAGATCCACGTTTGCCCCTATGATAGGGATCTCAAATCCATGCTTTGTCTCGTGGTGGGCTTCTCAAGTCCACGCCTTGTCCCGTGGTGGATTTCTCAAGTCCGAACATCATCCACAGTAGACTAAGAATCAAATGATACATATATCAATAACTATATATAAGTCAAAGAATTCTTCTCTTTCCGATACGTCTTTTATACGGCTTCAATATAACTTGATACAACTTGATACTGCTATGATCCATGCATTTCAACAGCCTATAATCATAATTCATTAAGCCTGATCTGGTCACAACATGTAACTTTATCTATTTTCACTTATAACATTCAAATCACAAATCATCCATTTATAATTATAGAAAGTTTATGCAACATGTTATATATGATGAAATTGAATGCAATTACAGGCTTTTGTATCATTTCAAAGGGATGTAATATATTCACATTTAACTCTGATTAAATATAATAAATATAAATATTACTTACCTCGCAAGTTCCAACGATCAGTAGTTTAAGTACACCCCTGGGATTCCTTAGGACCTAATAATTCAACATCACATTTAGACATTAATTCAACATCACATCAACATTCTTAAAAATTAAATTTTTAGAATCTATAAAAATCCTAACATCCTTTCCTAATTTCTAAAAATTCTAAACTCCAGGTTATACACTAGCCATTATTATAACAAAGAAATCACTAACCTTGCCTGACTTCTTAACACGATGAAGCAAGGCACGGGTCAAGAAATTCAAAGGAAATGGTAAGGGTATCCGAGGGGAAGAGAGAGAAAATAAATAAGAGAGATTTCTTTCCTCCTTTTTTTTCTTCTTCTTCTTTTCATCTTCTTCTTCTTTTCCTTCTCTGTCCCCACTCAGCACACACACACAATGCGCACACACGGAGAGGGGAAAGAGAGGGAGAGAGAGATGGTGAGAGCGAGAGAGAGAGAGAGAGAGGTGGTGGGAGAGAGTGGGAGAGAGTGGCGGTGGGGCTTCAGGAAGAATTGAGAGAAAGAGGGAGAGAGGGCGGTGGGGGCTTTGGGAACCATTAGGAGAACAGGAAAAAAAAACTTTCCTATTCTTGTTTTGGGGAAGGCATAGGACACCGCCTCTTAGGCAAACCCCATGGACCCAGTCATCACATTCTCTCTCCTAATTAAATTTCATCCTCAAAATTAAAATATTTGGATTCTCAAACAAATATGAATATTTTTGCTTTACTTCTTCCTCTAATTTTCAAGTGGCCTCTCACACTGAATGGTTGCTCCACTGTACTTTAACATATGGAATAACGCATCTTAGCAACACTTGATCTTTTTGGTCCACTATTTGTATAGGATATTCGTCATAGCTTGAATCCTCTCTAAGCTATAAGGGTTCATATTCTATAATATGACTGGGATCTGATATCTCTTTCCTTAACATAGAAACATGAAAAATATTATGTACACCAACTAGTATAGGGGGCAAGGCAAGTCTGTAAGCAACTGCACCAACTTTCTCCAACACTTCAAATGGACCAACATATCTAAGGCTCAACTTTTTTCGAATTTCAAATCTTACAATTTCTTTGGTAGGTGATATCTTCAGAAATACATGATCACCAATCTGAAATTCTAATCCTCACCTCCTAGTATCTGCATAACTCTTCTGTCTACGCTGTGCTATACAGAAACATTCTCTGATTAAATGAATCTTTTCTACTGTTGGCTGTACCAATTTAAATCCTAATAATTTCTTCTCGCCCACATCATCCCAACATATTGGAGATCTACATTTCCTTCCGTACAATACCTCATAAGGTGCCATTTGTATACTAGATTGATAATTGTTACGATACGCAAATTCTACTAAAGATAGATGTTCTTTCCAAGAGCCTTTAAGATCAATAACACAAGCTCTTAACATGTCCTCCAATATTTGAATAATTCTTTCTGACTGTCCATCTGTCTGGGGGTGAAAAGCAGTACTAAAATTTAATTTAGTTCCTAGACTTTATGCATATTTTTTCAAAATTGAGATACAAATCTAGTATCCCTATCTGATACAATAGTCACAATGATTTCATGCAGCCTTACAATTTCTTTAATATAGAGCTTAACTAGTCTTTCAAGAGTGTGACCAACTCTGTATGCCAAGAAATGAGCTAATTTAGTTAATTTATCCACAATCATCTAAATTGCATCATTACTATTAGGAATTCTTGGTAAACCAATCACAAAATTCATAGTGATATGCTCCTATTTTCACTGAGGAATCAGTAATGACTGCAGTAATCCTCCTGATCTCTGATGCTCAGCTTTCACCAACTGACATGTTAGACATTGGGCAACAAACTGTGCAACTTTTCTTTTCATGTTATTCCACCAAAATTTTTTTTTTAAATCCCTGTATATTTTAGTACTACCCGGATGTATGGTATAGCTAGTCTTATGAACCTTTTTTAAGATTTTTCTTTTTGACTCTGAAACATTAGATACATATATTCTATTTTTCAGTCTCAAAGACCCATCCTCATGAACTTGAAATTCTGATTATATCTTAGAATTCACTTATTCTTTAATTTTTTGCAACTCTAAATCACTATTTTAAGCATCTTTAATTCTTTCAATTAGATCAAGCTGTACTCTGAAATGTGCTATCTGTGCCCCATGTTCATGCCTCCGTACCTCAATATCAAATTTCATCAGATCCACCAGAACATGCCTCAAGTGACTAATGTTGCCAAATTATCGATGAATTTTCTGCTCAATGCATCAGCCTCTAATTAGCTTTTCTTGAGTGATAATTAATAGATAAATCATAGTCCATCAATTCTAACCAGCTTCTCTGTCTCATGTTCAGTTCCTTTTAAGTAAAGATACACTTCAGACTTTTATGATCAGTGAATATTTCATAATGTCACCATATAAATAATGTCTCTAAATTTTAAGTGCAAAAATGACTACTGCTAACTCCAAATAATGTGTAGGATAGTTCTGTTCATAAGGTTTCAATTGCTTAGAAGCATATGCTATAACCTTCCCATGCTACATTAAAACACATCCCAAATCTTTTTGGGAAGCATCGCTATATATTGTGAAACCTCTACTTCCAAAAGGTATAGTGAGGATAGGGACCGATATCAATCTTCTTTTCAATTCCTCAAAACTTCTCTCATATTCTTCTGACCATTCAAACTTAACTCCTTACTGAGTCAAACGAGTTAAAGGTGCAGCAATTTTAGAAAATTTCTCTACAAATCTTCGATAATAACTGGCCAAATCCAGAAAATTATGGATTTAGACACACTGGTCAGCCTATTCCAGCTCACAATAGCTTCTATCTTTTTAGGATCTATAGAAATACCTTCTTTAGATATCATATGTCCAAGAAATGCTACTCTGTCCAACCAAAATACATATTTGCTAAATTTAGCAAATAATTTCTCTTCTCTTAAGATCTGGAGAATACATCTTAAATGCTCTTCATGTTCTGCTTTATTCTTGGAATATATCAATATATCGTCAATGAATACTACTACAAACTGATCCAAGAAAGACTTAAATATTCAATTCATTAAGTCCATGAATGCAGCTGGGGTATTTGTTAATCCAAATGACATCACCAAAAATTTATAATGCCCATATCGAATTCGAAAGATGGTTTTTGGCACATCCTTTGCTTTGATCTTTAATTGATGATACCCTGAACTAAGGTCAATTTTGGATAATACTTGGGCTCCCTGCAGCTGATCAAACAAATCATCAATTTTGGATAAGAGATATTTATTTTTAATAGTCATATTATTCAATTCCCTATAATCAATACAAAGTCGAAAACTCCCATCCTTCTTTTTCACAAATAGAACTGGAGCTCCCTAAGGTGATACACTAGGCCAAGTAAAACCCTTATCTAATAATTCTTGAAGCTGTTCCTTTAACTCTTTCAACTCTACTGGATCCATATGGTATGGAGCTTTAGAAATTGATCCTGTACCAGGAACTAGGTTAATGGAGAATTCAATCTCCTTATCTGGCGGTAACCCTGATAAATCGTCTGAAAACACATCAGAAAACTCATGCACAATAAGGATATTTTTCAATTTCTGTTCATCCATTTGTATATCCTTCACATTAGCCAAATACCCTATACAACCCTTCTTTAATATTCGGCTAGCTTGTAAAGCTGATACTATCTGTGGAGAGACAGTTTCTATACTTCCCACAAAACTGAACTCTGGTTGTTCAAGGATATGAAAATTTATGATCTTTTTATGACAGTCCACTGAGGCATAATAGGTAGCTAACCAATCTAATTCTAATATCATGTCAAAATCCCTCGTGTCTAATATTATCAAATCTGCTACTAACTCCTTATTTTAATAACACAAGACTTGTAGATATGACTAGTGACTAATATATCTCCCTTTGAGGTTTCAACATATACTACTATCTCTAAAGGTTCAAACAGCAAACCATGCTTTGCAACAAATGCAGTAGGTATGAAGGAATGAGTGGCACCAGGATCAAACAAAGCATATATATAGGTGTTGTATATTGGAATAGTACCTGCTACCACTAAATTAGAAGCTTGGACATCTTGCTGAGTAATGGCATATACTCGCCGCTGAGTCTGAGATCTTTGGCTTCCCACTCTATTCTACTTGGTACAAGAGGCACTGCTCACTAGTGCTCGCACTGATCGAAAAATTGAAGGTATTGAAGCAGTCTGACTCTCAGCTGGTACTGGACATATTGCTATTCTGTGACTCTGCTGGCCACATCTAAAACAAGCACCAGCATTCAAAAGACAATCCTTATTAAAGTGATTTCTCCCACACCGAGAATAATGAATTGAACTTGCTTGAGGTTGTCTAACCACTTGCCGTTGAATTGGTTTCTTTGACTACCATGTTGAACTTTGCCTATTCTATCTCATGGCTGGTTTAAACCTCTTCCTCTGACCCTTTCTTTCTTTCTGTTCTTGCTCATTTTCTCTTTCTACTATTAATACAGTATTCACCATGTCTGCATAGGTGGTGAACTGCAGAGATGCTATTCCTTTCCAAATTTCTGCTCTTAAACCCATCTAAAATTTATGAACTCTAGTCCCCTCATCTTTTACCAACTTAGATGCAAACATAGTGAGTTCATTAAATTTGGCTTCATGCTGTATTACAGTCATACCCTTTTATCTCAAAGAGGTAAATTTTTTTTTTTTTTGGACTCTAATACTAGGAGAAAAATATTTTTCATAAAACGCTTTACAAAATTTATCCCAAGTGAAGAGCTCTACTTTAGAAATATGCTTAGTCTGTACCATTCTTCACCAATCAAGGACCTCCCCTTGCAGCATATAAGAGGCATAGGTTATTTTATCTTCCTCTGAACATTTTGAAATAGCAAGAGCTTTCTCCATTTCTTCTAACCAATTCTTTGCATCCAATGGTTCAGTAGTTCCATGAAAAATTGGAGGGGCTATTTTTCTAAATTCGACTATACTATCATGCTGCACTATCTGAGGTCCAACACTGAAAGACTATTATTTCTTTTGCTGCAATATCTACTACTGTTGTTGCAAAAATTGTTCCTGCATTTATTTTTGGATTCGTAATTGCTACTTTTGAAACCACTTCTGCTGTTTCACTTGTTGATCCCTAAATTACTTTTACTGTTTCTGCATCATTTTTATCATAGTCTCCACAATCTGAAGTACAACAAGCTATTGCGATTGTTCAGTCTGAATATTTTTAGTCGCCACCCCAGCATTCATTTGTTGATCATTATTACCAGCCCGTTGGTTTAAAGATTCAGCAGTTTGGGAGTGATCTGCAATGCTGGCAAGTTTCTTAGCACGTCGAGATGCCATTCTTATTTATCTTGAGACAATATCAAAATTCAACAATAAGGACATGAACGATCATAATTTAACGCTAGCACCTATGGTAAATAAAAATATTTCTAGGTACCTGATAACTACCCCTCCTAGACTCAACGTATGTCAAATCCTAAAATCAAAATTTTCTTACAAATCTAAACTTATACTTTGATACCACTTTAACTATCACGCCCCCGATCCCGGGCTTAAATATCGAGAGCATGAGCAGCTGCCGCATACCTACACGAAATCATCCCTATAGACATGCAAGGTATTCACCTGTCAATGAATCAATATAACCTGTAGTTTATACCATTCACAGACAGGAGACAGTAATATCAGAGTAACCAACTATTCACCACCATCTTATAAATATATATATATATATATATATATATATATATATATATATATATATATATATATATATATGTATGTATGTATGTGTGTGTGTGTGTGTATTGCTACATTACCAAACATATAAAGCTGAAATTTTTTATCTAAATACTTACAATTCAAAACTCTTAGCGGTAGTTTAATTACACAACCTAAAAAATCCCATAATATACATATATTTAAATAATTGGTTTCACAAGCTACAAAAAATGACCTTGCATCTTACTAATCCCTAAAAATATCGGTCCAACTAACCTCTGAAACCTAGATCTGAAACAACAAAGGAAGATTATGAGCTTCCTCGCTCAGTAAGTAACAAATATATTTATCCAATTTATTTAACTTATGTTAACGTGCAATGTAAATGCATCAGATAATATAAAATCTCAACCTAATCATGTATCAATTTAAGCAAGTAATGATATTAAAAATATACTTTAAGCTCATTTTTCTAGAACATGAAAATCAGTAAGTAGTATAATAGTCCATCATATCCAGATATTTCAATTTCATATTACTATACTTAAATACAGATACCCATTTCTTTTCACTATTAACTTTTATTGTGGTGCCACGATTGCCCCTATAGCAAGGGATCTCAAAAAGGTCCACCTTTGCCTCCGAGGTGGGGATCTCAGATCCACGTTTGCCCTGGTGGTGGGGATCTCAAATCCACACTTTGTCCCATGATGGGCTTCTCAAATCCATCCTTTGCTCCGTGGTGGACTTCTCAAGTCTGAACATCATTCATGATAGGCTGAGAGTCAGATGATACATATATCAATAACATATAAGTCAAAAAATTCTTCTCTTTCCGATATGTCTTTTATATGGCTTCAATATAACTTGATATAACTTGATACTGTTATGATCCATGCATTTCAACAGGCTATAATCATAATTCATCAAGCTTGATCTGATCATAGCGTGTAACTTCATTTATTTCCACTTATAACATTCAAACCACAATCATCCGTTTATAATTATAGAAAATTTATGCAACATGTTATATATGATGAAATCGAATGCAATTACAGGCTTTTGTATCATTTCAAAGGGATGTGATATATTCACATTTAACTCTGATTAAATATGATAAATGTAAATGTTACTTACCTCGCAGGTTCCAACAACCAGTAGTTTAAGTGCACCCCTGGGATTCTTTAGCACCTAATAATTCAACATTATGTTTAGACATTAATTCAACATCACATCAACATTCTTAAAAATTAAATTTTTAGAATCTATAAAAATCCTAACATCCTTCCCTAATTTCTTAAAATTCTAAACGCCATGTTAAACACTAGCCATTATTATAACAAAGAAATCACTAATCTTGCCTGACTTCCTAACATGATGAAGCAAGGCACGACTCAAGAAATTTAAGAGAAATGGTAAGGATATCAGAGGAGAAAAAAGAGAAAATAAGTAAGAGAGATTCCCTCCCCACAAACCACCCCTCCCCCCCCTCCTTTCTTCTTTTCTTCTTCTTCTTTTCTTCTCTTCTTCTTTTTCTTTTCCTTCTCTATCCCCACTCGCAGCACGCACACACACACACAACGCCCACACACAGAAAGAGAGGAGAAAGAGGGAGAGCGAGAGAGATGGTAAGAGCGAGAGAGAGAGAGAGAAAGAGGTTGTGGGATAGAGAGTGGGAGAGAGAGAGAGAGAGAGAGAGAGAGAGAGAGAGAGAGGCAGTGGGGCTTTGGGAAGATCAGGAGAAAGAGGGAGAGAGGGCAGTGGGGGCTTCAAGAACCATCAGGAGAATAAGAAAAAAAACTTCCCTATTCTCGTTTTGGGGAAGCCATAGGTCACCACCTCTCAGGCGGGCCCCATAGATCCAGTCATCACATTTTCTTCCTATTTTCTCCCTCGAATCCATGGCATACCATTATCATGCTTGCTAGACATTGGGGTTTGATGCTGGAGTGAGATATGGCCTCAATCCTACCTCTCTCTCTCTCTTCTTTCTATGGCTTTAGGCACTGTTACTTGCCATCGATTTTGCTGAAAAACCAACAAAAATTCACTATTCTTCAGATCTCTATCTTCCTTTTCCGACCATGTCCAATGCTAATGCTCATCGACGAAGCTCCAACCTCTTCCCTATGTTGGCCATGCCAGAGCCCCAACTACCGTCGAAGCCCCGACCTCTTCCCTATGTTGGTTCTAGCCCATGCCAAAGCCCCAACCACTGACAAGCAGACTAGGGCCCAAAGCTGATGGATCCAAAGAATGCCCTATTCGATCATGTTTTACAGCTTTATGCCAATTGATTGCCAGTAGTCAAGTATGCACCGCCATCCACAAAGGTGAAGCCTTGCCGCTCGCTGTCGAACCTCTATCCACTGCCACCCACCATAGCCAAGCCTTGCCGCCTGCTGCTAGACCTCTATCGACCGCCACCTTGCCGGACTATAGACCAACCATCCCTTCCCTGTTCAACTAAAAGAATGAAAAAGACGAAAAGAGAGAGAAAGAGAGAAGAGATCTCACTCTTGATTCTCTCTCTACTCCCTGTCTCTCTTTATCCAAGTCATTGACCTAGTGAAAGATCCCGACCTCCTGTATCAACCCCTGCCTTACCCTTACAAAACAGGGTCACGAATCAGCCCAGTGGCCACCCTGCGTATTAGCTTCCAGTAAACCCTTCCTTGTTCATAAGGAGGTAAAGTACCCTTTTCTCTCTGAGACTAGTCCAAAGTCAAGTCCTCTTGGCTATGAATCCAAGTTGATCGAAAGAGCCACAGACTACTATAGTGCCCAAGCAATTTGTTGGGTCGATCACCTTGGAGTGCCTTTGAAATCCATTATTTATGGATCTTGTTGATCAATCTTGATCTTGATCGAATCCGTACTTCATAATTCTTTGATTGAGTCATTTAAATCTGATCCATCCGATCTATCAAATTGATCATCGGATCAACAATCTCTTCTTTTTATTATTTAATTTTATTGAATTTATCAAAAAAATTAATTATATTTTTAATATTTAAATAGAATTAGTCGATTCTCCTAATGAAGTATGAAGATCTAGGACATACGAGGTAAATAAATTTTGTACTCTATTTATTTTCAAATTATCATATTTTCATGTATATGGACTGTTATTGATGAAATCATATTTTTTATTAAAAAAATAATTAATATATATATATAATAAAAAAATATACTTTATTATAAAAAATAATTTCACAAATATATTTTTATAAAAAATAACATATTTATAAATTATGAATGTTATCTTATCTTTTATTATTTTTTTTATTTACATATATGTATATTTTAAAAAATATATATATAAATTTTAAAAATTCTTAGATAGTTTTGAAACATTTCGATAATTTAAATGATTAGTTTGATATTTTTTGAAAACAAGAAGATGTAAGTGAAATTGAATTAAAATTGAGAAGATATTTTTATAATTTATTTTTTTAATTATTATTTGATTATAAACATGTAGTCAACAATTTTATGATTTTTGAGACATAAGTTGAATATCTTTTTTTAGATTTAGATGCTTTGTACCAATATCTACTTATTTACTTAATAAATAATAGAATTAAATTTTATTATATTTTATTTATAATTTTTAATAATGATTTTTAGCTAAGCAGAATTGATTGATTGTGTTGTTATGGGTGCTACATCTGGATAATATGATCTTATTATGTCTTGGATTTGGGACGTAACAAGAAGGTTCCATCGTACAAACAGAAATGCAAAAGAATAACACATGCTAAAGAGACAATGAGGAAATTTTTATTAAGTTAGGTAAGCATATATATATATATATATATGTCAATTTATAAAAAAATATAGCAAATCAGAGAGAGCAGCCGAATTATTTATTCTACAGCATGTGCTGCTCGCCTAATGCCCTATTTCATATAAGCAGGATACAAATAAAAATTATACTCTCCCCGAAAGAGAATCTATGAAAGGTTACGGTGGGTCAGAGCAGGCTACATACAAGGGCAGTAGTCCAAGAGCTAGTCAGGGGTCAGGCTGCTCGCGTTTCATGGGTAGGTTTGGGGTGGCAGGAGCAGCTGAAGATGCCAAAGTGCCATTTGGATAGCCAAGAGAGCCACCTACCATAGAATCGCTCACAATGTCAAAGTTGAGCCTGCTGTTAATCCTCCTAAAACTGCCACTGGCATTCCAATGATCAGGAAAAGAGAGTCAGAAATCAGCAGCTTCAAACAGAACGCAGTGATCCTATGTTTTACCGGTGTTTAGCTCACATACCAATTAAGGCGGTTATTGATGGCTGCAAGATCGCTGGATGGGCTCCTATAAGCATGAGTGCTCTCACCAATGCATGCATAGTAACTCCTGGAGCTCGGTGAAATCAGCTCATCCCTCTGTCAATTTTCATAGTTCCGTAATAAGTAACAAAATCAAAACCTGCTGATAAGCATTAATGCTTTCACAGATACAATATATGAGCAGAATAAGACTTGAATCATT
This sequence comes from Elaeis guineensis, assembly GCF_000442705.2. NCBI lineage: Eukaryota > Viridiplantae > Streptophyta > Magnoliopsida > Arecales > Arecaceae > Elaeis > Elaeis guineensis. The sequence goes on from NC_026001.2 coordinate 96,757,652, forward strand.
CCCATAGAATTGGAAGTCTATTTACTTGTTCAAGAAAAAGACAAACTATAGTTGACAATCTATATAGCACCTATTATTGTGGAAAGCGACGCATGTTAGTTGTCTTTCCAGCTTAGACATTCAGTATCTATCTCAGAGAACTGAGGTCTCCAGGCAGTAGGAACATAAGAAAGGAAATAACACAGAATAATATCGCAAAAAGCAGAAGCACTATAATGATGACACTCACTATGCACACTTTTGAGAGAGAGAGAGAGAGAGAGTCTACATCCATGGATACCATCACCAGCTTTTGAAAACCAAAAATACACCAGCACATGCATATATACCATACCCGCACTGGCCAGAACCTAGTGCATGAGGCTGCCCCTTTGCTATATGTAAGCAAAAAAAAAAAAAAAAAACAAACATCTTAAAGGTTTCATATTTGCATCATCGTTCAGTTTCATAAACAAACCATGGTTAATTCATTTGGATGCTTCTAAACCACAATTAAATTAAAACATTGCACCAAACAATTAATACTATGTATATACACATAAATTAGCCCTTTTGTTTTTAGATATTTTGGACATTGTAGATCATAATATATGGCATGGATGCTCAAATTATCTAGCTTTGATTTTAGAGCACTTCAAATGGCTAGTGCATTGTTGTAGTTTAATTAAGACACTAACCATACCCAGAATAATCAATCACATTGGCTAATAAGGACGTGGAAAATACCTAAATGCATACCCATATCAATTAAACAGCATGACGATAAAGGACTAAGGCCACATGGAAAGGCATGATCCACAATAAATGACTTAGTTTGTCCAGCTTCTTGATAACCAAACTAAACATTCACAACATCTCAAATTACTAAATGTCAAAAAAATAAAAATAAAAAATAAAACACAAGATCCATGACCCATGATCTTTTTCTTTTCTGCCTAGGTATTGATTGGTGAAAAAGAGGCATACTAACTTGGTTCAAAATGTACCCAATAAATTTTGTCCGTATTATTTAGCTGCACACTTTTTAGTTAGATAGTGACAGTGATGTCTATCAGAGTGGTGACTGTAAGCATGGGAACCAGTTGTTCCCAATTTAGCAATTTAGCTCCACAGGTTGTTATAGCAAGGGATACTGATTGTTTTATGGTTGAGTTAGGCTGCATCTCATTTTGTTGAATCATCTAGAATGCAGAAAGAAAAGAATGCAACCACCAGGACCACCAAATTATTCCACCTTGCCTAGACACATATATGTAAAGGACTCTGCAGTAAAGCATTTTCCACCCCCGTACATAATTAATTTGGTTTCACAATATAGCCAGCCTATGTTCACAGACTATCACAGCTAACATGGAAAATATGGACACTAGAGCAACAAAATTGAAAAAAAAGGAAGTAGATCGGGGCATAACATAACGGTCTCAATGGCATACATGGTATGTAAATCCAACTTTATGCTGTGTTTGGTTGCAGGATAATCCTAGAATTGAGCTAGGTTATCCCATTATCCCACCACATGCACTTTTAGGGTTTATTCTGGTCAATGCATTTTAACCCATTATACAGGGTTAACTTTATTTTCTTGGAGAGGAGGGAGGGAGGGTTCAAACAACAGTAACCTGATAAAAGGATGAAAGTTTCTTCCATCTCCTATCCCACTTTTACCAGTTGACCTCACAAACTCCAACCAAAAAGCATTGTTTACTAATCCCAGGGCGATTGCAGAATCTTGGTGCATTACGAGGATCAAGGATGATATCCCGCTTTTCCTATTCTCCAACCAAAGAGAGCCTTTATAATAAATGGTAACTTATTCATATTGCTGTCAAAAATAATTATTTATTTTTATAATGGTTTTTACAGACTCTTACCCTCATATGTGTACATTTTGAAAGCTTAATATAGAATGCTTCTATAAACTACGGATTTCCAAAGGTCTGAATGCCGATAGATATTGATTTCTAGATATTCCACGACTACCAAATCTTCACCCTTAAGTTGAACGTTGACCCAAGATCTGCCATACTAGCCCATACCATGTCATACCATACTGATAAGGTGTCGGTACAACACCGAGGTTCGGTTCGGTATATGAGCCGAAATAATCCATACCGGTCTAAACTGAGTGGAACCATCTCATAGGACCCAGTTTCCGGCAGTAGGAGGCGAGAAACAGTGTTGGAAGCTTGTCTCGATATAGGATGTGTACCATACCATACCGCACCAATAACATTACCAGTACAGTTCCTCAGTGCCAGTTTTGTGGACCTTGGTTGGACCAGCTTATCTTTATACACCTATTCATCATATTAAAGCCTTGAAAGGCAGCAAAAAAAAAAAAAAGGCAGCAAAAAAGAGCAAGCATACAATTACTAATTGTCTTAGTGCAATATACCTATATTATTATTGTATGAGAAATAAACATTCTAGATGTAATTGTATTTTTTAAGCCTTGTCACATATTTCTCTAGGCTCGGCTTCATATATTTTCTATGCTCGACATACACCAAACCCGTTCTTCCAACCCCGTAACGGTGGGAGCCTTGTGCATTGGACCACCCCTTTAGCTTCACAGATCCTACTTCTTTTCCGAGCAAACACAATTCTTAATTCTTTCATCTTGGAATAACACCCTAAGCAATAAGAGGATTTGAACCAAGAAAAAGACAGAGAAACTTGCCTACCATAAAAAGAAGAAAACCGAGTGAAATCAAAGAATGCACACCTTTGATTGTCGCAAAGGAGACACATAAACATTATGAGCAGCAGAAACTTTCTTTGGGGACATATCTGGGAGATTTGGGAAAGATGACAACTTTGGTGACCCTGGGCCTGCTTAATACAGTAGAAAGACATAAGACTGTGCATCAGAAAACCTCCATGTAGCATGCCAACATGATTAGAAAAATTAGAATTCATACCGTTAGCATTATTTTTATCTTCTGTGACATCTCCAGCAGGGGCTAGTTCCATCAACAAAGGCTTGACTGTTGGAATAAATATTTCATTGTAAAAGGTAATAATATCAACATGCTCCTGCACCATTCTCTGTCCAGAGATAACATCAGTTTTAAGGCTGACAAGAAAGAAGTTGGTTACACTAGTAAAATAAGATACATTACCCCATTATGATTTGCTGATGGCCAATTAACGAAGATGCTCTGGAAAACTTGAGGTTTACATTGTGGTTGCTTTCTATAATTGTTGACAATATTCTTGAAGGTCAAACCTAGTTGCAAAACCTGCCAGAAACAATGTGAGTGAGAAATCATTGATTGTAATGATCAGATACAAACAACAGTTACATAAGCATTGATATGCATACCTTAGCAACGCCGTAGAAGCTGCATAGGATGAGTTGGTCAATATGTCGGTTGAAAAGAAGAGCTGTCCTCTGATACAGAATTTGTTGGATAACACAGTACACACATTCTGAAATTTGTTGAGAGAGCTGTAGCCTTTCAGACAAACTTCTAATCCTGATAGCAGCTAACTTTAAAATCTACAAAGCACAAAATCGAACTTTAAAATTAAAATGCAAACAAATAAAAAAGAAAATATACCCAAGGATAGTCCACTAGATTTTACCTTACTAAAGAAAACTTTAATCCCTGTCTCAGCACATGTTTCCCCTTCTCCTGTAGGACTAGGCTGTGATGGGCTGCAAATAGGAGTCAAATGTAAAAATCTCACAGTGAAGAAATAAATATCATTAAGTTCTCAGAATACAAATATGAAAAGAAAAGGAACATTCCTAAAAGAAAACCAAACCTTGCAAATGTGGACTGAAGAGGCGGTAACTTTGACCTGAGACAGTTAAAAGTCAATAGACGTTCCTTGACAGGTGATGTAAACGAAGAATGCTCTATGCATATCCTTTTAGGTGATCGGGCATCACCATTCTGATCTGTGACAAGGATAACACATTTAATACAGCATGCATAAGATATTCAGCAAAGCTAGGGGTAAAAAATAAATAAATAAATGTGTCAAGAGAGAACATCTTATTCATTTATTCATTACATGTCCCCTTGGTACCACCACTATGTCAACTTGCCTATGAGCAGCAACATCACCATCTTCGGTCTTTGGCACAACAAAAATCTTCCAATACTCACACCCCGCCATTACTGCTTCGTATACTTAAGCATCACTTTAGATCATTCTTTTGACATTCTCCCTTCGCCACCTCATGTAGATTTTAGTGCGGCGGCCAATTGAACTGATAGCTTGTAGGCGGGGCTTCACTAAGATTTAAGAGCCCGGAAGCATATTAGCAGATTTTAGGAGAATAACTATCTGATGAGCTTCCTTATGTTAACGTTATTTTAAAAGATGCATTACAAAACTTATATTAAACCTTTTTTATTTCTTTACCAATGCTCGAGAATTTTGAGAGATCAAATGCAACTTTTTTCACTTTTTTATCTTTTCTTTACTCTTAGTCCTTGGTAGTCTTTCCTAGTAAACAGTTTTGGTTCTCTACCCCAAAAAGAGGAGAGGTAGCTAAAACTTATGCAAATTGGATTCTAAATATAGTTTAATTCGAGTTCTATTTATCACATCTTTCTTTTATATCAAACTTCATTTCCTCTTTCTTCTCCTTTTTCCAGCCCTTCCCCCGGTAAATTTATATGCTGGTTTGTTGTTAAATGGTTATCTACCACACTTTAGTCCCTGTAAAACACTTGTCAATCATAAAAGCCACCCTTTTAGCTCAAGTTCTATTCCTATCCCCCATAGTCCCTAATGAAACCTAGAAACAATTCCCCATCTGTAGATGCACCGAAATCTGTCTGCAGGACACATTTCTAGAAGGAAGACCTACAACTCTATCATTTAAATTGTGTATAGCTATGAGTAGCTTTTTTCCCTAACAAAATATCGCACTCACTCCAACACTCACTCCTTATGTCTCAATCTGTGACAAGAACAAAAGACAGCACCGATAAGGTGCCAGGACCTGTTCACTCTTATTATGAGGACAAACTGCCAACCAAAATTTATATGATGAAGTGTTATTTACAGAAATTGAAATTTCATGATTGATACAGCTAACCAGAATTTATATGATAAGGTTTCTTAAATCTAGGCTATGCAGGACTGCAATGACGAAAAAGATTAAAATAGAAATTCTTGACTTAATATAGCAATAAAGCAGCAGTGTTTCAGAATTAAATGTAGCATGCTTTAAAAATGTAGCATCAGGAACAATAAGAATACAAACATGGGTCCCTTGGCCTTTAGAAATTGCAAAGAAATGGCATGCATGTATAACATGTAACTATTGTTAAGAAAGGTTCACAGCAAGTCAACAAAGCTGCAGCTTAAAACCCACAAATGTTAACAACGAACGTATACCATTGTCTTCATAAGATGTATGAACTCATGCACATGGTAGAGATTTGTATTTCATGTCAGATAAAAGAAGCAAATGATTTTCACATTTGTAAAATTTTTATTATAAATATGACACTAGAGAAAGCCATCTGAATAGGTTCTTCCAAAGCCTCTAATGATGTTGGATCCACTATTGACTACTATTGTCTCAAAAAAAAAGAAACAATGAAGTTTCATCTAAGGATAAAGAAATGACCTGGCAAAGCATCAAATTTTTGAGAAGACTGGGGTGGCAAGCCTCCATTTGGAATATTATGTTGCACTGCAATGGCATCGAGGGATGGCATTGGTTCAGCTAATAGCCCCAAACGATTAATTTCTGCAGCAAGAGCTGGCCTTGCTATAATCAAGGAATTATACAATGATGAACCTTTTTCCCATGCCATGCTTTCTAGAAGCCGTTCTTCCAAAGAATTTAAATGTCTTTTCAACTCTCTTGGAAGAGTTTCCTCGTGTCTTACAAAAGTTTCGATCACTTTGCTTAAATCAAATGCTGTTAACCCAGTTACCTCCAAGACAGCAGGAAACATCATAATGACTGTCCTGTGTGTCGCCAAAACTAATTCAGATGAACAAGCAAGCATGCACCGATGAAATCTCTCATTGGATAACAATGAAGAAAGATTATTGGTTTTCAGTAATTGCGACTCTGCTCTACAAATCGCCTCCAAAATCCTATAGTACAACTTTAGGGCCTCCATTTTTCTCTCCTGTGCCCATGTTCTATCAATCACATCTATACTCTGAATACTCCCAGAAATACATCGTTCTCCAAAAGAATTACTTGAAAAAACTGCTTCCAATATTACATTGGCCCTACGTATAATTTCATTGGTTACATCCCTGTGACATGATGAAAGAAACCGTTCCAGCTCTGCTGAGGGTTTTGGTGGAAGTGGAGAAATGACATCTCGAAGCCACTTTGCAGTCGTCATGGCAGTGCTCACTGGTGTAACAGGAGCCAGTTTAGAGCTATTGATACAAGTAACACTTAAAGGAGACGTAGGAGAATGAGGAGGAGTTGACAGGCTTGTCATTGTCCTTGCTGGTGAAGCAAATCCATCAAATTTCCACTGCATAAATGTAAAGAACCTTAAATAATTTGTTAGGTTAAAGAATTCAGTTGCGAAGCCATACTTGCATGTTCACGCCAACATACCCTTATGCTGCATGAGCCCATAGCTCCACCAGATAAGCTCTCAGTACCAAGTAAACTTCCCTCATCATTAACAAACATGCGTTCATCTAAGTCGCATTTATTATTAACTGCATCATCATAATCTTTCTCTAAAATAAGCATACTCGATTGCAATGACTTTCCCTCTAGTAGATCCTCAAAATATGTCAAGCCATCTGTTATAATACAGATGCCAAAGAACTTGTTTTAAGGCAATAAAGAAAATGTTCACAAACCCAAATGCAATAATAATGACAAAATAAACAAGACTTTTAGACCTGTGTTGATGTGATCTAAATTTTCTGTTTTGCATTCTGAAGCAGGACATGACTTCTTCTTCAAAATATCTGTGATTAACTTGTTAGTTTTTTCCATCATTCTCTTCAACTCATCTTCAGAAGTATGATATTTGTCACAAAAGGAAGCAAGAAGGTTCACGCCCTTGTTGGATCTCTTAGCTGAACAAAGAGATAGACCACAAATACCAGATCTAACATTTTAGTGCCATTTATGAAACTAGAATTCATAAGGAAAAAAAAAAAAACAACTTTTATGGGCTCAAAATATCATTACCAAAGCTAACTGAATCTTGGATAGCAAAATTTCTGAAGTGTTTGGGTATGTGAAGAATGAGTATGGCCTGTCACACAATCAGCAGATACTTCATAGTCTCTTAAACGTAAACTTCATCAGTGCTTAGTGCTTACTGATTGTGATAATATGATAATACACAAAAGCGTGTTTCATTGGAAATAAACAAGAAAATGAAGAAAGAAAACCCAGAATAATTGAAGGATGAAGAGGAAAAACCAACCAGTATCGACACTAATCCATTTGTACACGTCACCAGATTAAAATGGCCAACTGAATGGATACGCAGTGCTAGGAACAGCAACCATCCAAAACGATGACAGTCCGAGACATACTGCGCACTTCTAGAATCTTCAGTTTGTTGAGCATTGCTAATGTTCTTCAGCAAGAAGAATTCTTTATATGCCTTACTGTAGAACCTGGTATTACCATATCATGTTCATAAGCTAAAGCTGTGACTTACATGGGACAAATGATTGAATTAAGAACAAAAACCACAAGCAACTTTGCTTACTGATGACACAAACAATATATACACAAGAGCAGTCATAATTGGCAAGTATAAGTATCAAAGATGGTGCATTAAATATGAAAAGCATGAGGAATGAAGTATTGTGATCAAATTGCTTCTTAAATAAATATATCAGGCAGATAAATGCTCTCCAAATTCAAAGACCCAGAGAAGCATTTTTATGCAAACATTGGTGTTAGATGTAGGAAAATTAGAATTCAGAAGTCCAAGAGTTGATATTTCTAGCAAAGTCATGAGTTATTGGCAAGTACAACAAGATCATCAGACTATCCCATGCTCATCCACAGAATTTCCTTCAGAACGATATTCCTAGTTTGCTGACACTCTTCCCACCTTTTTAAAAAGATTAAATAAACAACGGGGAAAGCCTAACCCAGATTCATTTTACCCACTTATTTTCCATTCCATATCATAATTTAACAGTTAATGTGGTGAAGGTTCAAACCAGTAGCAGCGAGAGATAAAAAATCTTCTTGAGGACACAACTTTACCTGCTCAGATCCATCAACTGCGCAACATTTTCCTGTAACTCCTTCAACTGCTCATCAAATGTCAAAAGCACAAATTAGTTTAATATAATACATATTTTTAAATTACACTCTGTTCCTACCAATTTCTTACCTCGAGCCTCTTCTCCCAGTCAGAACCGTAGAGCCCACTAAGAATACGGCCAGCCTTGAGAGATAACTGGGACACCTCTTTGAAGAAAACCACGACACTACATTGCAAAAAAATGCACGCAATAAATCAAAAGAGATCAAATAGACCCCATGCGATATTCAACAAGAGAAGAAGGAAACGAACAGGACAACTCACTTAAGCTTAGCGGCGCTCAAGATTTGACATAGGGTAATCGTGCCTCCCTCTTTCTCCTCCTTCACCTCTCCCATGCCCAGTCTGGTCACGCAGTAGAGCACAAATGCCGACCAGTACCTCTCCATCTCCTCCGCCTAAAAAGATTTCATCTTTAGACGATTAACAAAAAGAATCAAATAAAGAGAAAAAGAAAGTAATTAGAAATTCACCGGTCTGTTTCCCATCGCTGACATATTCGTCAAGAAAAATTTCTTGCTTTCTTTAAACGCGGCCATCGCTTGCCTCTCCATGCTCTGACCAAGAGCCAGTTCCTTCAACTCAAGCCAGATCGCCATCTCAGATCACATACACTAAGAAAAGAAGAAAAAGAAAAACAGAAAAGAAAAGAAACAGATCAAAGAAAATAACAAGAACAAAACCTTGCAAAGATGAGCGAATCGAGATTCTATCTGTCCACCGCCATCATCCGTACTCGAAGAAGCCGGAGGCTTCGAGGCCTCCTCGTCCATCGAACCAGGGCCCATCGACTCAAGCCGCTGCCTTTCGGAACCCTAATCGATCTACCAACCGAAAAACATCAAAGATTTCGAAGAACGGAGCTGGGAAGATGGATCCAAGAAGATGCCACCAGCAAAGAATCTCAACGGATCTCAACCAGATCTCTACGGTCCCCTCTCGATCCTCCCGATCCGCGGCCGGAAAACAGAGGAAGAGCGCCGGAGAGGGCCAATCGGACGGTGAATTCGGAGCCGGGGTTGGCGAATCGGATTCCAACGGGCCTAGGATTTTGGGGAGATCGCGAGAACGAATTCGAAAACCCCCTTCTTCTTCTTCTCTCTCTCTCTCTCTCTCCCCCCCACCCCTTCCTCTCTTCCCTCCGCTTCTCTTTTTACTTTTATTTTTTGCTTTATCGCTGGGCCTTTTATATCGGGGGAAATTCCCCGCCGCGTTAGCGCGGGAAGGAGGGATATATGGCCGTTTGTGCTGTATCAGCCAATCAACAATGGACACGTTGATATTATTCTTTTTAAGACTCCATTTACTGCCGCATTGTAACTCCTGGAACGTAAATAAAAAGGATCGCGGGCCCACGGATACGTTAGGGCTACAGCCGGTAAAATCGGTGGAAGCTGGGGCCCACAGCAGCGATGCTTTACAGTCTGCCACCACGTCTCGTTTCTCGGCGGCTTGCGTCCGCGGGATCTGCAGGCCCTGGCCGTTCGATTGGAAACCTACGGATACGAACGTGACCGGGACGGAGCAGCACATGGATACGCGAATTACGGAACGGTGTGCGGGACTCGGACTCGCATCATCCACCTTCCGTCGTGCTGCGGTCAACCACGAAAAAAAAAAAACAAAACGCTATTTAGGGATGGAGATAACATGAATAAAATCTATTCGGATATATTTTTGTATTCGAATCAATTGACATGTAGATAAAAATTTGAAGATCTAATTTATATTTATATTTATATTTATAAAATAAAAAAATTATAGATATAAATAGATAATTATTTAATTTATATTTAAATATTTAAATTTATCTATAATTCTATATAATTTTATACATCACTTATTAATTTTAAAAAAAATATAACTATATAAATATGTTATTAAATTAATTTATTATCTATATAGTAATATTTTTTATTTTATAGTCATAAATTTTAATTATTTAACTTATATCTATAACTATATCTATACTTTCAATATCCAAATTTTATTCAAATCTATTTAAAATAAATATAGATATGAACTTTTACATCCGAATAATATCCGTATTCATATTTAAATTTGTCAGAAACAATAAATATGGATATGGATATGCTGGTGTCCGATCTGTATTCGATCCGATTTCAATCTTAATGTTAATTTTTCTGATTAGGACTAAGCAAATAACCAAAATCCGAAGAAACCCACCCAATCTGATCCAATAAACATCGCTTTCGGTCGATTAAAAGATATAAATCAGATAGAATCGGATTAGAGTTTGTAAAAAATTGATTATTTACAAACTCACTTTCATTTTGGGACGGCATTGTTTAGACTTCAATACTTCATTCTAAAAAATATTACGTCATCTCTTTGGATTCATGTAAATATTAATGTTGAATTATTGATAAAAGCATATTAATTTGAAATAATTTTAAAGTGAAAACTTTCAAATGTAGTTGTCGAGTAAATCTTCTATTTTTTTTATTTTATTTTATATATATTTAAAAATAAAATTAAAATTTATAACTTATAAAGTTCAGATATTTTTTTGCATTAAATTGATAAATAAAATAAATAAATAAACTTAAATGAGTCAATATTGGATTTAAAATCAATATTGGGTCAATATTGAAGTTCAAACTGATACAACTCAATCGAACTCGCTCCAAACCATTCACTTCAGTTTCAAAAGGTTTATATATGATAAATGATCGGCAACGAGTAAAATTTTTTTCAATCTGATTAAATTTGATCAAATAAAATTTTTCTTTTAATCTGACCAAATCCGATCCGTACTCATTAGTAATCCAAAAAAATATAATGTGATGCTGTTATTGCTACATTTTTTGAACAACAAAAGAAAAATTGAAGCGTTAGCCATTGCCTCACATTAATATTTACTAGCAAGTAACCCGCACTATGCAATGGACCAGAAAAGCTCAACAAAAAAAAAAAGAACATAATAATAATGTAAAGTAATTAATATATTTTGATTTAAATTATATATTTTTATCCAAAAATTTATTATGGTTCTATTTCTTCTTTCTCAAAATATATTGTTATCTAATACAAGATTATGCAATACATTTTAGTAAAATCAATCAATAAAATAATCTATCAGTTATTTCTTGGAGATATCAAAGCAGTGTAGAAAAATCTGATAAATACATATGAATAGTTCAAAAGCGAGAACAAATCTAAGTTAAAATTTTATCATTTAGCAGAAAAAATATTATATAGCTATTTAAGAGAAAGTCTGAATATCTCCAGTAATTTCTAAATCACAAAAAAGATTTAATATATTCTCCACAATATCTGAATTCAAAAGACTAGCAAAAAGATAGATTCTACGTTGAATTTTCTTCCATCGATGACTCGACAATACAAAGCATTTTCTTATACCTATTAACCTCCTCTTGCAATGCATCGTAATCATTTTTCAAATCTCTATATTTATCAACGATCAAATTATAAGTTCTGTTGGGTACAAAATACCCCCTCAGCCGAAGTTTGCATCAGGAGTGACCCTCCGAAGATTCTGCCAACTTCTGACCTTCGGCGACATCTTTCCAAACCTCTCTGGCGGCCGAGCTTCCGCAGCATTCCCGAGCTCTGCCGATGGATAAACCCCCACCAGCGTCGACCAGGTTCTCCACGACAGACGGACTCCTACGGGAGCCGGACTTCATCCCCGACTTCTACCGCAGGCAGACTTCGTCCGGACTCCTACGGGAGCAGGACTTCGTCCCCGACTTCTACCACAGGCAAACTTCGTCCGAACTCCTACGGGAGCCGGACTTCGCCCCTGACTTCTACCGCAGACAAACTTCGTCCGGACTCCTACAGGAGCCGGACTTCGTCCCCGACTTCTACCGCAGGCAGACTTCGTCCGAACTCCTACGGGAGCCGGACTTCGTCCCCGACTTCTACTGCAGGCAAACTTCGTCCGGACTCCTACGGGAGCCGGACTTCGCCCCTGACTTCTACCGCAGGCAGACTTCGTCCGGACTCCTACGGGAGCCGGACTTCATCCCCGATTTCAACTACGGGCAGACTTCGTCCGGACTCCTACGGGAGCCGGACTTCGTCCCTGACTTTTACCGCAGGCAGACTTCGTCCGAACTCCCACGAGAGCCGGACTTCGTCCCCGACTTCTTCTGCAGGTGAACTTCGTCCGGACTCCTACGGGAGCCAGACTTCATCCCCGACTTCAATTGCAGATGGCCCTCGCCTATAGTACTAACGCTCAAGGCACCCAATGGTGGACGGCCCGCCAGCAACATCCGAGCTCCTTCCAGATGGATAGCCACCTCTCTTCGCCAGGCACTTCAACCGAGCTTCGACCGACGGGCCTGGACTCCCTGACAGGCCACAGTAACAGCCACGACTCTGCTCCACCTCCTGTGATGGATTCTGTGCGGCTCCACCACTCCCCACAACAGGCTCTACGCGGTAGGCCGCAGTAATGGCCACGAATTTGCTCCACTCCCCACGGCGGATGCTGCGCGGCTCCACCACTCCCTGACGAGTCACGACAACGGACGCCGCTCCACTTTCTGTAATAGATTCCACGTAGCGAGCCATGGTGACAACCATGACTCCACCCCATTACTCTTCATGATAAATTCCTCCTGGCCCCATGCAGCCCATGACGAGGCACTTACAAACAATCACTATCAATCCGTTGCTCCCCCCGCCTAAAAAAAGGGAGCCCAGATACGTTATTCTCTAAGCTCTCATTTCTTACCTAAAAACTCTGCTAAAATTTTTATTCGAGCACTCCATTCTTGTTGAGGCAGAGAACTGACTTGAGTATCGGAGGGTCTTGTCGGAGCAACCCCACCTCTGGTTTAGACTTCTTTTGCAGGTCCCGACGGTGAACAAGACTCCCTCGACTCCAGCTTCTCCGACGTAGGCGGATTTTTGCACCAACAGGATTGGCGCTAGAGGAAGGGGCTGTGTCTTCGCAGCACCCTTGTTCTTAAAGGAGCACTCAACGGGACCACCTCCGATCATCTTTTTCGACATCCACTCCCCCTTCCCCCACTAGATCTTCGCCCGATGCCTCCTCGCAAGGCATCTACACGGTGATCCGCGGCCTCCGCGGTCGGGTCTCAGGCTCCGGCCTCGCCTCCAGTTTCTCAGTCTTCTTCTCCTCCTCCGGCAACGGCCGTCGGCGTGGGGCGGTCAGACAATCGACCTCCAACGAATTTCGCTAACACCATCTCGGGAGAATCCCGACAGGGAGCAATCAGCATATTGGCCGTACCCCCCAAGCGACAAAAGATTGAGGAGTTCATAACCTTTACTGAAGAAGATGCTCGGGGAGTTCAATTTCCTCATAATGACGCAGTTGTAGTTTCCTTGAATATAGCTAATTACGATGTCCGCCGCATTCTTGTCGACAATGGAAGTTCGGCCGACATTTTATTCTACGACGCCTTCTCAAGAATGTCCATCCTTGACGGCCATTTGGAACCGATTGGCTCCCCTCTGGTAGGGTTTACCGGCGATGCTGTCCCGGTGGAGGGAGTAATAACTTTGACTGTAGCTGCGGGATGATATCCAAGACAATCCAGGGCTCTGGTGAATTTTTTGGTGGTGAAGGCACCGTCAGTCTACAATGCAATCCTCGGCCGACCTGGCCTCAACGCTCTCTGGGCCGTCGTATCAACCTATCATTTGAAATTGAAATTTCCTACCAACCAGGGGGTCGGAGAAGTCAGGGGAGACCAAGCCCTGGCCAGACACTGCTACAACATAGCCTTGCAAAGAAGTGACCAATCCGACCTCTGTCCAGTTGATGGGCTGGACGCCCGCGACGACCTCGCTGAGGAGAGGGGCGGCCCAATCGAAGATCTAGTTTCGATCCCTTTGAACGACGGGAATGCGAAGCATGTAGTGAAGATCGGCTCTAACCTGGGGGAAGAGGTGCGGATGCATCTCATCGATTTTCTACGAAAGAACGTGGATGTTTTCGCTTGGGTTTTAGCAGACATGCCGGAGATTGACACGGAAGTCATGGAGCACCGCCTGGCCGACAATCCCAAGCATCGACCGACGAAAGAGAAAATCCGAGGTCATGCACCAGAGAGACAGAAAGCGATAGCCGAGGAAGTGGACAAACTCCTGAAAGTCGGATTCATTAGAGAAGTCAATTATCCTGACTGGATTTTCAATGTTGTCCTAGTCAAAAAAGCAAACGGCAAATGGAGGATGTGTATAGACTTCAAAAAGCTGAATAAAGCCTACCCAAAGGACAGCTACCCTCTGCCCAGAATTGATCAACTGGTGGATGCGACCTCGGGCCATGAGCTTCTCACCTTTATGGATGCATTCTCCGGTTATAATCAAATCAGGATGGCACCGGAAGACGAAGAAAAGACTGCTTTCATTACTAACCGTGGCCTTTACTGTTACAGGGTCATGCCTTTTGGCCTCAAAAATGCAGGTGCGACCTATCAATGACTGGTGAACAAAATCTTCAAGAAGCAGATCGGCCGCAATATGGAGGTCTATGTGGACGACATGCTCATGAAAAGCAAATCTTCCATGAACCACGTCGCCGACCTCGAGGAGACCTTCGGTGCCCTCCGAAAATATAAGATGAAGCTGAACCCGACTAAATATGCTTTCGGAGTGACCTCAAGAAAGTTCCTGGGCTTCATGGTATCGGGGCGCGGAATTGAAGCCAATTCGAAAAAAATTCGCACCATCCAGGAGATGGCCACCCCGAAGTCGATAAAGGAGGTTCAGTGCCTTACAGGGAGGGTAGCAGCCTTGAATCACTTCGTCGCAAGGTCGGCCGAACGGTGCCTACCCTTCTTCCAAACCCTCAAGCGGTCGAAGAACTTCTGCTGGACCCCTGAGTGCCAACAGGCATTTGAAGAGCTGAAGAGCTACCTCGGCTCGCCTCCGTTGTTGGCGAGGCCCGAACCTAGAGAGGAGCTATTTTTGTACCTGACGGTCTCCCCTATGGCTCTCGCAGCGATCCTTATTAAGGAAGAGGCGAAAATTCAACGACCGATCTACTACGTCAGTCGCGCGTTGAGAGACACCAAAATCAGGTATACTAAATTAGAGAAACTAACTTACGCCCTGTTGATTGCAGCCCGGAGGCTCCGACCCTACTTTCAAGGGCACACCGTAATGTTACTCACCGACCAGCCGATCAAGGCTATTCTACACCGGGCAGATGCCTCCCGGAGGATGGTGAAATGGGCGATCGAGCTCACCGAATTCGACATCAACTATCGACCCAGATCGACGGTAAAAGCCCAGATATTGGCAGATTTTATAGTAGAGTGCACAATCTCGGAGGAGGCCGAACCAGAACAGGGTGAAATGGACGACCTTGAGCCCCGACCGAACTCCCCTGAAGAAGAAGCCGACCTCCCTGGTTGCTTTTGGGTCCTCTACGTGGACGGGTCTTCCAACATGTCGGGCGCAGGCGCGGGCCTGATCTTGATCAGTCCAGAGGGAATCATCGCAGAGTACACTCTGCGCTTCGAGTTCCCCGCAATAAATAATGGAGCTGAATATGAAGCTCTGATCGCAGGGTTAAGGATCGCCAAAGAATTGGGAGTAGATCGGCTCCAAGTCCACAGCGATTCCCAATTGGTAGTGGGACAAGTCAACGGAAACTACGAAGCGCGGGAGGACAGCATGGCAAAGTATCTTGAAAAGGTAAAGGAGCTCGTCCCCGCCTTTAGTAGCTTCCACATCAGGCAGATTCCCAGAATGAAAAATACCAGGGCCGATCTTCTCTCCAAGCTAGCTACACTGGCTCCAGCTGAATTGCCCCAGGGTGTTCTTTTTGAAGTTCTGAAGTGCCCAAGTACGGAGGAATCGTGGCCCATGATGGAAATTGATCATAAGCCCAGTTGGATCGACCTGCTGGTGGCATATCTCAAGGACGAAGTTCTCCCTCATGATGCGAAAGAAGCTCGAAAGCTCAGAAATCAAGCCTCCCGGAACATCCTTTATGAGGACAGGCTGTACAAGAGATCATACTCTTTGCCCTTCTTAAAATATCTTCGACCTTCGGAAGCCGACTACGCCTGTGGGAGGTGCATGAAGGAATCTGCGGAAGTCATCTGGGGGCTAGATCCTTATCCCACAAGTTGCTCCGCGAAGGATATTACTGGCCGACTATGCATCGTGACTCAATTGAGTACGTTAGAAAGTGCGACCGATGTCAGAGATATGCCAACATCCAGAGACAGCCCGCCACCGAGCTTACCCCCTTGAGTGCCCCATGGCCGTTTGCGCAATGGGGGATGGATATCCTTGGACCCTTTTCCGTGGCGTCGGGGCAGAAGAAGTTCCTCCTGGTAGCGATTGACTACCTCACCAAGTGGGTCGAAGCCGAACCACTGACGAAAATCACAGAAGCTAAAGTGCAAGACTTCGTCTGGAAGTCGATCGTTTGCAGGTTCGGCCTGTCAAGAACCCTAATCACTGATAATGGGCGGCAATTTGCGGGAGCGAGATTCGCCGAGTTCTGTGAAGACCTAAATATCTCCCACAACTTCACATCAGTAGCCCACCCTCAGGCGAACGGCGAAGCTGAAGTGACCAACAGAACTTTGCTGCAAGGGATCAAGACAAGGCTCGAAAAGGCGAAGAAAACTTGGGCAGATGAACTTTATCATGTGCTGTGGGCGTACCGAATTACCCAAAGACTGCCCACGGGGGAGACCCCCTTCGCTCTAGCCTTTGGAACGGAGGCTGTTATCCCAATTGAGCTTAAACTCCCGTCGGCACGAGTCGTGGCATTCAACGAACATCATAATTCGCAAGGTCTTAAAGCCAACCTCGACTTACTGGAAGAAAAGTGGGAGGTACCTAAGTTCGGATGGCAGCCTACAGACAGAAAGTCGCCCGCTATTACAATTCCAGAGTCAAGAATAAAGTCTTTAGAGCCGGAGATCTAGTGCTTCGACGAGCCGCCGTCTCGCAACCTCAGGATCGAGGGAAGCTCGCCCCAAATTGGGAAGGCCCGTACGAAGTCAAAGAAGTAGTCCGGCCCGGAACTTATTACCTCAAGGAGCTCGGAGGAGCAGACCTCCCACGACTATGGAGCTCAAAAAACTTACGAATGTATTACCGATAACTTTATTTTAAATAAAAGTTTCATATCTACATGTCTCCTCTCTTGGCACGAGCCAATATCGACAGGACAGTCAAAACAAACCGTGTCGGGAGCAGGAGGAGAACTTCATCTCGACAAAATCGAAGGCCCGGTTCTCCTTAGACCGGATGGGGGGAGAGGCCCTGCAGCGCCCATATGTGTCCCCACAGCCATGTTAGGGACAGGAGGAGAACCTCGCCCTAACAGGAGCAAAGTCGAAGGTCCGGTTCTCCTTAGACCGGATGGGGGGAGAGGCCCTGCAACGCCCACATGTGCCCCCACAGCCATGTTAGGGACAGAAGGAGAACCTCGCCCTAACTTGAGCAAAGTTGAAGGCCCGGTTCTCCTTAGACCGGATGGGGGGAGAGGCCAAGCAGCGCCCATATACGTCCCCACAGCCATGTTAGGGACAGGAGGAGAACCTCGTCCTAACATGAACAAAGTCGAAGGCCCGATTACCCTTAGATCGGATGGGGGGAGAGGCCCTGCAACGCCCATATGTGCCCCCACAGCCCTGTTAGGGACAGGAGGAGAACCTCGCCCTAACTTGAGCAAGGTCGAAGGCCCGGTTACACTCAGATCGGATGGAGGAAGAGGCCCCGCAGCATCCGTATGCGCCCCCATAACCCTGTTAGCGACAAGAGGAGGACCTCGTCCTAACCTGAGCTAAAATCGATTATAGGGGAAGAACCCCGCCCTGACGTCAGTCAAGATCTGGTCATTTAAGACCAGATAGGAAGAAGAAAACTTTCCCAGTGACCCCCTCGCGCTCCCTCGACCCCACCAAGAGCAGAGGAAAAACCCTCACTCGAAAAAAGAAAAAGAAAAAGGGGAGGGGAGTTAAAAAGGAAAGCGACGGACTGCATCAGCGACGAATAGAAAATGAATTGCATCAAAGATGCAAGGAACCTTGTCTCAGCAAGGATCGGAGTTCTTATCAAAATCCCCGACTTTCGAGAAAGCTCTAAACACGAGCCAGAGATAAGATGACTTCCTCAAGGTGACGAGAAGTTCGGACCTCCGAGCTCGAACTCTGAAAGAGGGCGTCAAACCCGAGCGGCCCCGGGCAAATCTGTGGCCATGGACGAAAGGACGGATCAATGCGACAGCAATCGGAGACCTCCGAACGGCATCGATTTCAAGCAAGGCAAAAGCCGAAAGAAGCTCGGCAAGCGATAATTCAATACATGAGTAAAAGAGGTAGCGAAAAATTTCTTTCTCATGTCATTTATTAAATATGCATTACAGGACCATTAAGGCTGAAGAAGAAGGATGACTGGAAAAGCGAGCCGACGTGGCAACGACCAGCAATCTCCGGACGATGTCGAGAAAAAAAAAGAAAGAAAAGGAAAAAGAAGGGAATACAACAATAACAATGGCAAATGAAAGAAGTTCGGCAGGCAGCAATTCGACGCAAAGTGCGGACGAAGTAACAAAATCTCCTTCTCATTCTTGATTAACAAAGGTGTACGTTACAAGACCCTGGGGGCCGAGAAAAAAAAATATTACTACGAGACTCAAAAGGAACATGTTGGAGACCACTTCAAGCTCCCAACTTCTCCTTCCGGTTTCGTCCATCTCGGCAGTATTTTTCAGTACGTGTGATAAATCCCTTAGCTCTCACCCCCTGCCTTGTTCCGCTCCATCGTCGAAACCCCAGCCCTAGGGGAAAAAGGGTGGGATAGAATTCAAGGGGCAGCGACGGCAACGGCAGCGGCAACGATGACCTGCATCAAGAAGAACCAGAGGTACCTTGGAGGCCGCGATGGTGTCGGAGGCGTGCACCACCACCATGTGCTCCACGACCACCACCATCCTAGGTACTTCGGCAAGGTCGGCATGCGCTACTTCCACCGTCCCCGCAACAAGTTCTACTGCCCCACTGTCGGCGCCGGCCGCTTCTGGTCCCTCGGCCCCGACGACGTCAAGAATCCCGCCACAGCTTGTGACGATAACTCTGCCCCCTTGACCGGTGTCGCCCCTATCAACTACTCCAAAATTCTCGGGCGGAACGCACTCACCGGTTGTCCCCATTATTAAATCCCTATTGTTGAAGGAATTCTCCCTCGAGCCCCCTTTGAGGCGATGGGAACCCTCAGTGACAGTTCGACAGCCGAAGAATTTGCAGGCCGCTATTTTCTCCCTCAACTCCTCTTGGTCCGTGGCATCCTCTCGAGGTTGGCCTCCAGGGCAGATGCCCCGGCGGGAGAACCCCTCGAAGGGGCTCGAAAGATTGAAGGCGGCGGGGAGCCAGTGGGGATGGCAGAGACTGGTACGAAGAGTGCTTGGAGTCAAAAAGGGCGCCGATAGGGGTGGCTAAACTCTCAGGCAGAAGAAGGATGCCAACTCTCAGGCGAAGTGAAGCCCCTGGAGGGAAGGAGGGGGCTTAAATAAGCGACGGGGCCTGACACAGTTATGGTAGTAGATATCCCTAGGTCAACCAGTGCCCGCCACGTGTCTCACTCACCACGGCATAGGGCTGACCGTTGGCGGGACCATTATGATGTGGCGCTTGGGACTACGCTCCGATGGGAATTCTGAAAGGACCCTTCGGATCGCCCTGGTTGGAAAAAGGCTCCGGCATGCGCGCATTAAATGCCAAAATATCTGAGGGCGATCGTGCACGGGATTCAAGGAGACAACTTCAGCTGTAAAATTTTTTTGTACTTCCTCCATTCGAAACTCGAACTCGGAAGTAGGGGGACTGGTGTTGGGTACAAAATACCCCCTCAGTCAAAGTTTGCGCCAGGAGTGACCCTCCGGGGATTCTGCCAACTTCCGACCTTCGACGACATCTTTCCGAACCTCTCTGGCGGCCGAGCTTCCGCAGCATTCTCAAGCTCTGCCGATGGATAAACCCCCACCAGCATCGACCAGGTTCTCCACGACAGACGGACTCCTACGGGAGCCGGACTTCATCCCCGACTTCTACCGCAGGCAGACTTCGTCCGGACTCCTACGGGAGTCGGACTTCGTCCCCGACTTCTACCACAGGCAAACTTCGTCCGGACTCCTACGGTAGCCGGACTTCGTCCCTGACTTCTACCGCAGGCAGACTTCGTCCGGACTCCTACGGGAGCCGGACTTCATCCCCGACTTCTACCGCAGGCAAACTTCGTTCGGACTCCTACGGGAACCAGACTTCGCCCCTGACTTCTATCGCAGACAAACTTCGTCCGAACTCCTACGGGAGCTGGACTTCATCCCCGACTTCTACCGCAGGCAGACTTCGTCCGGACTCCTACGGGAACCGGACTTCGTCCCCAACTTCTACCGCAGGCAAACTTCGTCCGGACTCCTACGGGAGCCGGACTTCGCCCCTGACTTCTACCGCAGACAAACTTCGTCCGGACTCCTACGAGAGCCGGACTTCGTCCCCGATTTCAACTACGGGCAGACTTCGTCCGGACTCCTACGGGAGCCGGACTTCGCCCCTGACTTCTACCGCAGGCAGACTTCGTTCGGACTCCCACAGGAGCCGGACTTCGTCCCCGACTTCTACTGCAGATGAACTTCGTCCGGACTCCTACGGGAGCCGGACTTCATCTCCGACTTCAATTGCAGATGGCCCTCGCCTATATACTAATGCTCAAGGCACCCAACGGTGGACGGCTCGCCAGCAACATCCGAGCTCCTTCCAGATGGATAGCCACCTCTCTCCGTCAGGCACTTCAACCGAGCTTTGACCGACAGGCCTGGACTCTCTGGCAGGCCACAGTAATGGCCACGACTCTGCTCCACCTCCTGCGATGGATTCTGCGTGGCTCCACCACTCCCCGCAACAGGCTCCATGCGGCAGGCTGCAGTAATGGCCACGAATCCGCTCCACTCCCCACGGTGGATGCTGCACGGCTCCACCACTCCCTGGCGAGTCGCGACAACGGACGCCACTCCACTTTCTGCAACAGATTCCACGTGGTGAGCCATGGTGACAGCCACGACTCCACCCCATTACTCTTCATGATAAATTTTTTCTGGTCCCGTGCGGCCCACGACGAGGCGGTTACAAACAATCGCTATCAATCCGTTGCTCCCCCCGCCTATAAAAAGGGGGCCCAGATACGTTATTCTCTAAGCTCTCATTTCTTTCCTAAAAACTCTGCTAAAATTTTTGTTTGAGCACTCCATTCTTGTTGAGGCAGAGAACTGACTTGAGCATCGGAGGGTCTTGCCGGAGCAACCCCACCTCCGGTTTAGACTTCTTTTGCAGGTCCCGGCGGTGATCGCGACTCCAGCTTCTCCGACGCAGGCGGATTTTTGCACCAACAAGTTCGTTTCAAGGTTCTATGTCTGACATCGAGATCATTATAAGCTGTATTGATTTTTCGATACTGATATTTGTAGTATTCTTTGTCTTCATAATTATAATTATCGACTTCAAATTCAAAAATATCTTTCAAAAATTTTATTGTTTTTTACGTCGCATCTTCTTCGGATTTAATCCACATCCTCCCTATCCGTCCCCATATCATCATATGCTCAAATAGATCATCTTTATATTTCTCACCTAGTACAAGAGCAATCTGAATATAGACTGAGAAAATCAGAATGCTATTGTTCGAAACCATACTGCGGTGCTATAAGTCTTAATTTTGCCATGATTTCTTACAGTATGATCTTTGGAGAAATTTTAATTAAGTTCATTTTTGTAATTACAATAAGTATGAGATCAATATCAGAATAATATATTATATCTAATTTTATCAAAATAAAATAAAATAAATTATAAATAATAATAATAAAGCATACATTATTAAATTCAATTAAATTCTATATGTATGCATGTGTTTATATATGTATATGTATGTATGATTGTATATCTAAATGCTTAAATACAAAATCAAGTGAAATATTAAAAAAAAAAAAGAAAAGAAACTGACTGTTATAACATATTATCTAAAAAATTTATTATATAACATATTATCCAATAAAATATTTATTATATAAAATATTATCTAAAAATTTATTATTTAATATTATTATATTTATTTATTATTTATTTATTATAAATATTTAGATTTTAAAAGTAAACTAAAATAAAATCAGTTTCCGCATAATATTTCTATAGGAGCCTTTGCATAATAAAGGGGAACATAGAATATCTATGCACGATGGCCGTATAGATGTTCTATGTGCCCATCAATTAAATACCCACCCACCCTCTCTCTCTCTCCAGAACCTTCCATCGCTTCACCACCCTCTATCCCTCCCTCCCCGCACCCATCCGCAGCGACCGCTTACCTCTCGATCTCTCACCCATGCCGTTTGTCCCCTCTCTACCACTTCTCCTCCTGCCCTCACCTCCGGCACTTCTCTCGACCCCACCCCCTCTCCCTCTTCAGAAGCTTCCACCACTCCAAACCCTACCCCCCCTCCTAACCCCTTCCTCTCCGACAGCCACTCACATCCCAATCTCTCACCTACCTTCATTTGTCCCCTCTCCATTGCTCACCTCCGTCGCCCCTCCTCTTGCCCTCCCCACCCCCCTCTCCCTCTCCAGAAGCTTCCGCCAATCCAAACCCCAACTCCCAACCCCCCTCCCAGCTACCACTCGCCTCTCGATCCCTCACCCATCGCCGTTCATCCCCTCCATACCACTTATCCCGTCCTCACCTCCGGTGCTCCTCCGCACCTCCAGCACTCCTTTCCACCATCGCTATCGGCTGGAACCTCCGGCTATGCACTGATTCCAACGATTGAGGACTCACATCGAAGGTGCTGAAGTCCATGGCCGTGGATCCATCCCTCACTATGCTATGGAGGAAGGCCGCCGTCTGCAAGTTGCATCGATGCTGGCTCACTATCATCAGTACTATCTTTTTCCTTATTCCTTTTCCTTATTCGTCGATCCATTCCCCAAACCCTTTTTTTTTTCTTTTTTTCTTTTCCCTCCCTTCTTCCACTCCCAGCCCTCACCTCATCTTCCCCACACTCGCAACCCCAACCCGATCCATCCCCCCAAATCCTTTTTTTTTCTTTCTTTCCTTTTCCCTTGCTTCTTCCTTTCCCAGCCCTCACCTTGCTGATCCCTCGCTTCTTCCTTTTCCTTTTTTTATCCTTACTATCCCTATCTCTATTCTCCATCAGGCTCCTCCGTCGTCACTCCCATCTCCAAAACCCCAACCATAGCCCTAGCCAAAGCTCCGATGCTAATCCTAATCCTTCTAAAACCACATCCCCATTTAAACCCTAACCGTAATTTCGATCCTACACATCCCCCCTCGCCATTCTCATCTACAAAACTCCAAATCTCAGCCCTAACCCAAAGCCCGATGCCGACCCCATCCCTCTCAACCGCCATCCCCATCTAAACCCTAATCCTAATTTGGGCCCTACTTATCCCAACCCTAACCCTTAGACATCCCAATGCCTCCCTCTGAAACCCTAACACCCCCCGCAACCTAAACCCTAACCCATCACCATCACTATCCTCTTCGATCAAATCCTAATCCTTTCCCACACCGACCGTCAATCCACCGACCGCCACCTCGATTCTACTATTCTGGACCCTCGCTGCATGCCGCCCTCAACATCCTTCGACATTCCCTCTCTACCGACTAGATCCTAACCCAAATCCTAACTCAGGCACCCTGATGCCGATGCCTATCAAGACCCAATCCTAACTGTAAGTCCGGACCGAACCCTAAATCCTGACCCTCAAACCACGGTGAATCCTACCCAAAAAATATAGCTCAACCCAACCATCATCCCAAATCAATCTACCTGATGTCGACTATGAGCAGGAACAAACATGACCCTGAGCCTAGATCCGATCCTATCGAAAAATACAGGCTGACCCAACCACCAATCTAACCCCAAACCACTTGCTCCTGACCCCGATCAGGATCCTAACCTTGATCCTAAATATTTTAACCCCAAGCCAATCAATCCAATAACCAATAAACCATCACCTGATAGCCCAATAGCCTAATAACCTAATAAATTAGGATCCGATAGCCCAAACCCATGGGAAAAATTGGATTCTTCGAACTGAACCCATTTTTCAAATTCACCCTATCTGGCCAGACCCATTCAACCGATCTGCCCAAACTCGTGATCCGATCTGAAGGGAAAAAAAAGGACTGGGGAAGGCTGAAGTCCAGCAATCATCCTGACCCCCGCCACCCTTTCCTCAATGTCACCATTGATGCTTAGTAAAGCACAATCCATGGTGATTTCTGAAAATTGGAGGCTACCGCATCAGCAACCTTTCCAACCCGAGATCAACGGTGGTTTTTATAACCACATTGATCATGATAACCTTTTATCCAGATGATGTGGTAGGGGAACCAGAAGGCTGCCAAATGATATAGCAACCCTCTCTTGCTCTGATGGTGAAAGAGAAATGAGGCACCCCTTGCTCTAGAAGAGAAAGACTGCCACAGCAACCCCCCATTGCTCTAATGATATTTAAAAAAAAAAACACAAACTTACCGAATCCTCCCTTCTTCCTCAAATGATGCAGTAAGGGGTTCGGATGGCTGCAGTACACCTGTAGCAACCACCCTAATTAGTCTGATAAAATTATAGAATATGAGGATATAGATCTATTGTATGTTAAAAAAAACTCACTACTGAAAATCTTCTTCCACACATGATTGCCTCCTATCATCTGGAGGAGAGGATATATATAGATCCTATTTGTTTTCCTCTACTGATCAGTCTCTTCCATCATCTCTCTCCGTGACTCTCTGTAACTCAACATGAAAATCACCGTCAGCCTCCCAAATCGATCTACTGTTCTTCCCAATCATCTATTATCCAGCAGTCTGGATCTATAATTTAGGTGGAATCACTAGAAGATCCCGTCTCCCTCTTAAACTGTTTTCTGTGGTCCAGCAAGTAGGTCCTGTCATCCTATAAGTAGATTTCAAGCACGTGATTCTGATGTAAATTTTTTTTAATATATTAGTCATTAATTGGATCAAATAGTATACCCCCTATCTCGGTGACCAACGTTATTAATATGAATTTGTAAGAATCAGACGGCAGATAGGATCAACAAGTTACCTCTGCCACCGGCATACAAATTTGACTACTATATTTTATCATTTTATTTTTATTATATAATATTTTAAATATTATCCTTATTCTTTGTTTTAAGCTCGTTTATTGTTTCACATTTTAAATATTATCATCATACAGCAAGTAGAACCAGCAATTTGCCTCTGCTACCGGCATGCGAATATGACTATTTTTTTATTAATATTATCTTTATTCTTTATTTTAGACTCATTTATTGTTTGATATTTTAAATATTATCTTCAAACAATAATATCTGTTATTTTAAATATAAAATATAAAAATTTATTAGATGATAGATATATGATAGATGGATAGGACAATATGCGAAATACTAAATGTGTGACACTTATTATATTGAAAAAGTACTGACTTCTGTCTTAATATACTATGTATTGTATAGATTTACTTCTGTTTTCTTTTACAGGGCACGGTTCAAGTCCCCTGCACCCGTCATCCAATGTACACCATAACTTTTTGTGGTAGTGCAGTTTAAGCTCGCTATCCTGCCAATCTGTCACTATAGCATTT